>NC_037677.1:12740408-12774686 GCF_003255815.1 Theropithecus gelada
CACAGAAATAAGGCTAGCAAAGAGATCCACGAAATACAGATGTAACTCTGTGAGTGGAAGTCACACATCACAAAGCAGTTTCTCAGAAAGCTTCATTCCAGTTTTTCTCTGAGGATATTTTCTTTTTCACCGTAGGCATCTATGGGCTTCCAAATATCACTTTGCAAATTCCACAAGAAATGTCTTAGCGAAAGGCTTCTTGAGGGTGAAGCTGTAACTCTGTGAGATGATTTCACAGAACACAAAGAACTTTCTAAGAAAGCTTCTTTATCTTTGATATCCTAGGATATTTCCTTTGGCCCTATAATCTTCAAAGGGATCCGATATATCAGTTCTCAGATTTCACAGAAATCAGGCTAGCAAAGAGATCCACGAAATACAGATGTAACTCTGTGAGTGGAAGACACACATCACAAGGCAGTTTCTCAGAAAGCTTTTTTCCAGTTTTTCTATGAGGATATTTTCTTTTTTACCATAGCCCACTATGGGCTTCCAAATATCGCTTTGCAAATTCCACAAGAACTGTCTTAGCGAAAGGCTTCTTTAGGGTGAAGCTGTAACTCTGTGAGATGATTTCACAGAACACTAAGAAGTTTCTCAGAAAGCTTCTTTCTCTTTGTAATCCGAGGATATTTCCTTTGGCCCTAGAGTCTTCAAAGTGATCCGAAATACCTGTTCTCAGATTCGACAGAAAGAAGGTTAGCAAAGAGATCCGCGAAATACAGATGTAACTCTGTAAGTGGAAGTCACACATCACAAAGCAGTTTCTCAGATAGCTTCTTTCCAGTTTTTCTCTGAGTATATTTTCTTTTCACCGTAGCCCTCTATGGGCTTGCAAGTATCCCTTTGCGAATTCCACAAGAACAGGCTTAGTGAGCGGCTTCTTATGGGGAAAGCTGTAACACTGTGAGATGAATTAACAGAACACTAAGCAGTTTCTCAGAAAGCTTCTTTCCAGATTTCATCGGAGGATATTTCCTTTTTCACCATAGCCGTCTATGGGCTTCCAAATATCAGTTTGCCAATTCCACAAGAACTGTCTTAGCGAAAGTCTTCTTGAGGGGAAAGCTGTAACTCTGTGAGATGATTTCACAGAACACAAAGAAGTTTCTCAGAAAGCTTCTTTCTCTGTTATCGGAGGATATTTACTTTGGCCCTCTAGTCTTAAAAGGGATTCGAAATATTTGTTCTCAGATTCCGCAGAAATAAGGCTAGGAAAGAGATCCACGAAATACAGATATATCTCTGTGAGTGAAAGTCACACATCACAAAGCAGTTTCTCAGAAAGCCTCTTTCCAGATTTCATCGGAGGATATTTCCTTTTTCACCAGCGCCCTCTATGGGCTTCCAAATATCACTTTGCAAATTCCGCAAGAACTGTCTTAGCGAAAGGCTTCTTGAGGGGAAAGCTGTAACTCTGTGAGATGATTCCACAGAACACAAAGAAGTTTCTCAGAAAGCTTCTTTCTCTTTGTTATCGGAGGATATTTCCTTTGGGCCTATAGTCTTCCAAGGGATCCGAAATATCTGTTCTTAGATACCACAGAAATAAGGCTAGCACGAGATCCACGAAATACAGATGTAACTCTGTGAGTGGAAGTCACACATCACAAAGCAGTTTCTCAGAAAGCTTCTTTCCAGTGTTTCTCTGAGGATATTTTCTTTTTCACCATAGCCCTCTATGGGCTTCCAAATATCACTTTGAGAATTCCACAAGAGCAGGCTTAGCGAGCGGCTTCTGAGGGGAAAGCTGTAACACTGTGAGATGAATTAACAGAACACTAAGCAGTTTCTCAGAAAGCTTCTTTCCAGATTTCATCGGAGGATATTTCCTTTTTCACCATAGCCCTCTATGGGCTTCCAAATATCACTTTGCAAATTCCACAAGAACTGTCTAAGCGAAAGGCTTCTTGAGGGGAAAGCTGTAACTCTGTGCGTTTATTTTACAGAACACAAAGAAGTTTCTCAGAAAGCTTCTTTCTCTTTGTTATCGGAGGATATTTCCTTTCGCCCTAGAGTCTTCAAAGGGATCCGAAATATCTGTTCTCAGATTCCACAGAAATAAGGCTAGAAAAGAGACCACGAAATACAGATGTAACTCTGTGAGTGGAAGTCACACATCACAAAGCAGTTTCTCAGAAAGCTTCTTTCCAGTTTTTCTCTGAGGTTATTTTCTTTTTCACCATAGCCCTGTATGGGCTTCCAAATATCACTTTGCGAATTCCACAAGAACAGGCTTAGTGAGCGGCTTCTTGAGGGGAAAGCTGTAACTCTGTGAGATGAATTAACAGAACACTAAGCAGTTGCTCAGAAAACATCTTTGCAGATTTTATCGGAGGATATTTCCTTTCTCACCATAGCCCTCTATGGGCTTCCAAATATCACTTTGCAAATTCCACAAGAACTGTCTTAGCGAAAGACTTCTTGACGGTAAAGCTGTAACTCTGTTAGATGATTTCACAGAACACAAAGAAGTTTCTCAGAGGGCTTCTTTCTCTTTGTTATCAGAGGATATTTCCTTTCCCCTTAGAGTCTTCAAAGGGATCCGAAATATCTGTTCTCAGATACCACAGACATAAGGCTAGCAAAGAGATCCACGAAATACAGATGTAACTCTGTGAGTGGAAGTCACACATCACAAAGCAGTTTCTCAGAAAACTTCTTTCCAGTTTTTCTCTGAGGATATTTTCTTTTTCACCATAGCTCTCTATGGGCTTCCAAATATCACTTTGCAAATTCCACAAGAACTGTCTTAGCGAAAGGCTTCCTGAGGGGAAAGCTGTAACTCTGTGAGATGATTTCACAAAACACAAAGTAGTTTGTCAGAAAGCTTCTTTCTCTTTGTTATCGGAGGATATTTACTTTGGCCCTGTAGTCTTAAAAGGGAGCAGAAGTATTTGTTCTCAGGTTCCGAAGAAATAAGGCTAGGAAAGAGATCCACGAAATACAGATATAACTCTGTGAGTGAAAGTCACACATCACAAAGCAGTTTCTCAGAAAGCCTCTTTTCAGGTTTTCTCTGAGGATATTTTCTTTTTCACAATAGGCCTCTATGGGGTTCCAAATATCACTTTGGAAATTGCACAAGAACTGCCTTAACGAAAGGCTTCTTGAGGGTGAAGCTGTAACTCTGTGAGATGATTTCACAGAACACAATGAAGTTTCTCAGAAAGCTTCTTTCTCATTGTTATCGGAGGATATTTCTTTTGGCCCTATTTTCTTCCAAGGGATCCGAAATATCTGTTCTCAGATTCCACAGAAATAAGGCTAGCAAAGAGATGCACGAAATACAGATGTAACTCTGTGAGTGGAAGTCACACATCACAAAGCAGTTTCTGAGAAAGCTTCTTTCCAGTTTTTCTCAGAGGATATTTTCTTTTTCACCGTAGCCCTCTATGGGGTTCCAAATATCACCTTGCGAATTCCACAAGAACTGTCTTAGCGAAAGGCTTCTTGAGGGGAAAGCTGTAAGTCTGTGAGATGATTTCACAGAACACAAAGAAGTTTCTCAGAAAGCTTCTTTCTCTTTGTTATCGGAGGATATTTCCTTTGTCCCTGTAGTCTTCAAAGGGATCCGAAATATCTGTTCACAGATTCCACAGAAATAAGGCTAGCAAAGAGATCCACGAAATACAGATGTAACTCTGTGAGTGGAAGTCACACATCACAAAGCAGTTTCCAGAAAGCTTCTTGCCAGTTTTTCTCTGAGGATACTTTCCATTTCTCCATAGCCCTCTATGGGCTTCCAAATATCACTTTGCAAATTCCACAAGAACTGTCTTAGCGAAAGGCTTCTTGAGGTCAAAGCTGTAACTCTGTGAGATGATTTCACAGAACACAAAGAAGTTTCTCAGAAAGTTTCTTTCTCTTTGTTATCGGAGAATATTTCCTTTGGCCCTATACTCTTCAAAGGGATCCGAAATATCTGTTCTCAGATGCCACAGAAATAAGGCTAGCAAAGAGATCCACGAAATACAGATGTAACTCTGTGAGTGGAAGTCACACTTCACAAAGCAGTGTCTCAGAAAGCTCCTTTCCAGTTTTTCTCTGAGGATATTTTCTTTTTCACCGTAGCCCTCTATGGGCTTCCAAATATCACTTTGCGAATTCCACAAGAACAGCCTTAGCGAGCGGCTTCTTGAGGGGAAGGCTGTAACTCTGTGAGATGAATTAACAGAACACTAAGCAGTTTCTCAGAAAGCTTCTTTCCAGATTTCATCTCAGGATATTACCTTTTTCACCATAGCCCTCTTTGGGGGTCCAAATATCACTTTGCGAATTCTACAAGAACAGGCTTAGGGAGCGGCTTCTTGAGGGGAAAGCTGTAACTCTGTGAGATCAATTAACAGAACACTAAGCAGTTTCTCAGAAAGCTTTCTTCCAGTTTTTCTCTGACGATATTTTCTTTTTCACCATAGCCCTCTATGAGCATCGAAATAACACTTTGCAAATTCCTCAAGAACAGACTTAGCGAAAGGGTTCTTGACGGGAAAGCTGTAACTCTGTGACGTGATTTCACAGAACACAAAGAATTTTCTCAGAAAGCTTCTTTCTATTTGTTATCGGAGGATATTTCCTTTGGCCCTCTAGTCTTCAAAGGGATCCGAAATATAAGTTCTCAGGTTCCACAGAAATCAGGCTAGGAAACAGATCCACGAAATACAGATGTAACTCTGTGAGTGGAAGTCAAACATCACAAAGCAGTTTCTCAGAAAGGTTCTTTCCAGTTTTTCTCGGAGGATATTTTCTTTTTCACCGTAGCTCTCTATGGGCTTCCAAATATCACTTTGCAAATTCCACAAGAACAGGCTTAGCGAAAGGCTACTTGAGGGGAAATCTGTAACTCTGTGAGATGAATTAAAAGAAAACTAAGCAGTTTCTCAGAAAGCTTCTTTCCAGATTTCATCTGAGGATATTTCCTTTTTCACCGTAGCCTTTTAAGGTCATCGAAATATAACTTTGCAAATTCCAAAAGAACAGGCTTAGCGAAAGGCTACTTTAGGGGAAAGCTGTAACTCTGTGGGATGAATTAACAGAAAACTAAGCAGTTTCTCAGAAAGCTTATTTATGTTTGTTATCGGAGGATATTTACTTTTTCACCGTAGCCTTCTATGAGCATCGAAATATCACTTTGCAAATTCCACAGAACAGGATTAACGAAAGGCTTCTTGACGGTAAAGCTTTAAATCTGTGAGATGATTTCACAGAACACAAAGAAGTTTCTCAGAAAGCTTCTTTCTTTTTGTTATCGAAGGATATTTCCTTTGGCCCTAGAGTCTTCAACGGGATCCGAAATATCAGTTCTCAGATTCCACAGAAATAAGGCTAACAAACAGATCCACGAAATACAGATGTAACTCTGTGAGTGGAAGTCACGCATCACAAAACAGTTTTTCACAAAGCTTCTTTCCAGATTTCATCTGAGGATATTTCCTTTTTCACCGTAGCCCACTGTGGGCATTGAAATATCACTTTGCAAATTCCACAAGAACAGGCTTAGTGAAAGGCTTCTTGAGGGCAAAGCTGTAACTCTTTGAGATGATTTCACAGAACACAAAGAAGTTTATTTGAAAGTTTCCTTCTCTTTGTTATCGGAGGATATTGCCTTTGACCCTGTAGTCGTCAAAGGGTTCTGAAATATCAGTTCTCAGATACCACAGAAATAAGGCTAGCAAACAGATCCACGAAATACAGATGTAACTCTTTGAGTGGATGTCACACATCACAAAGCAGTTTCTCAGAAAGCTTCTATCCAGGTTTTCTCTGAGGATATTTTCTTTTTCACCTTTGCCCTCTATGGGCTTCCAAATATCACTTTGCAAATTCCACAAGAACACGCTTAGCGAACGGCTTCTTGAGGGGAAAGCTGTAACTCTGTGAGATGAATTAACAGAACACTAAGCAGTTTCTCAGAAAGCTTCTTTCCAGATTTCATCTGAGGATATTTCCTTTTTCACCGTTGCCCTCTATGGGCATCGAAATATGACTTTTCAAATTCCACAATAACATGCTTATCGAAACGCTTCTTGAGGGTAAAGCTGTAAATCTGTGAGATGATTTCACAGAACACAAAGAAGTTTCTCAGAAAGCTTCTTTCTTTTTGTTATCGGAGGATATTTCCTTTGGCCCTATAGTCTTCAAAGGGATCCGAAATATCAGTTCTCAGATTCCACAGAAATAAGGCTAACAAACAGATCCACGAAATACAGATGTAACTCTGTGAGTGCAAGTCACACATCACAAAACAGTTTTTCAGAAAGCTTCCTTCCAGATTTCATCTGAGGATATTTCCTTTTTCACCGTAGCCCACTGTGGGCATCGAAACATCACTTTGCAAATTCCACAAGAACAGGCTTAGTGAAAGGCTTCTTGAGGGGAAAGCTGTAACTGTGTGAGATGATTTCACAGAACACAAAAAAGTTTCTCAAAAAGCTTCTTCCTCTTTGATATCGGAGGATATTGCCTTTGGCCCTGTAGTCTTCAAAGGTTTCTGAAATATCAGTTCTCAATTACCACAGAAATAAGGCTAGCAAACAGATCCATGAAATACAGATGTAAATCTTTGAGTGGAAGTCACACATCAAAAAGCAGTTTCATAGAAAGCTTCTTTCCAGGTTTTCTCTGAGGATATTTTCTTTTTCACCTTTGCCCTCTATGGGCTTCCAAACATCACTTTGCAAATTCCACAAGAACACGCATAGCGCACGGCTTCTTGAGGGGAACGCTGTAACTCTGTGAGATGATTTCACAGAATACAAAGAACTTTCTCAGAAAGCTTCTTTCTCTTTGTTATCAGAGGATATTTCCTTTGGCCCTATAGTCTTCAAAGGGATCCGAAATATCATTTCACAGATTCCACAGAAATATGGCTAGCGAACAGATCCACGAAATACAGATGTAACTCTGTGAGTTGAAGTCACGCATCACAAAGCAGTTTCCCAGAAAGCTTCATTCCAGACTTCATCTGAGGATATTTTCTTTTTCACCGTAGCCTTCTATGGGCATCGAAATATCACATTGCAAATTCCACAAGAACAGGCTTAGCGAAAAGCTTCTTGAGGGGAAAGCTGTAACTCTGTGAGATGATTTCACAGAACACAAAGAAGTTTCTCTAGAAAGTGTCTTTCTCTTTCTTATCGGAGGATATTGCCTTTGGCCCTATAGTTTTCAAAGGGATGCGAAGTATCAGTTCTCAGATTACACAGAAGTAAGTATTGCAAACACATCCACGAAATACAGATGTAACTCTGTGAGTGGAAGTCACACATCACATAGCAGTTTCTCAGAAAGCTTCTTTCCTGTTTTTCTCTGAGGATATTTTCTTCTTCAAATTAGCCCTCCATGGACTTCCAAATATCACTTTGCAAATTCCACAAGAACAGGCTCAGCGAACGGCTTCTTTAGGGGAAAGCTGTAACTCTGTGACATGAATTTACAGAACACTAAGCAGTTTCTCATAAAGCTTCTTTCCAGATTTCATCTGTGGATATTTCCTTTTTCACCGTAGCCCTCCATGGACATCGAAATATCACTTTGCAAATTCCACAAGAACAGGCTTAGCTAAAGTCTTCTTGAGGTGAAAGCTATAACTCTGTGAAATGATCACACAGATCACAAAGAAGTTTCTCACAAAGCTTCTTTATTATATGGTTCAGAGGATATTTCCTTAGGCCCTATAGTCTTCAAGGGCATCCGAAATATCAGTTCTCAGATTCCACAGAAATAAGGCTAGCAAACAACTCCATGAAATACAGCCGTAACTCAGTGAGTGGAAGTCACACATCACAAAGAAGTTTCTCAGAAACCTTCCTTCCACTTTTTCTCTGAGGATATTTTCTTTTTCACCGTAGCCGTCTCTGGGCTTCCAAGTATCACTTTGCAAATTCCACAAGAACAGGCTTAGCGAACGGCTTCTTGAGGGGAACCTGTAACTGTGTGAGATGAATTAACAGAACCCTAAGCAATTTCTAAGAAAGCTTCTTTCCACATTTTATCTGAGGATATTTCCTATTTCACCGTAGCCCTCTAGGGGCATCGAAATATCACTTTTCAAATTCCACAAGAACAGGCTTATCAAAACGTTTCTTGAGGGGAAAGCTGTAACTCTATGAGATGATTTAACAGAACACAAACAAGTTTCTTAGAAAGATTCTTTCTCTCTGTTATCGGAGGATATTTCCTTTGGCCCAATAGACTTCAAAGGGATCTGAAATATCAGTTCTCAGATTCCACAGAAATAAGGCTAGCAAACAGATCCACGAAATACAGATGTAACTCTGTGAGTGGAAGTCACACATCACAAAGCAGTTTCTCAGAAAGCTTCTTTCCAGTTTTTCTCTGAGAATATTTTCTTTTTCACCATAGCCCTCTATGGGCTTCCAAAAATCACTTTGCAAATTTCACAAGAACAGGCTTAGCGAACGGATTCTTGAGGGGAAAGCTGTACCACTGTGAGAGGAATTAACAGAACACTAAGCAGTTTCTCAGACAGCTTCTTTCCAGATTTTATCTGAGGATATTTCCTTTTTCATCTTAGACCACTATGAGCATCGAAATTTCACTTTTCAAGTTCCACAAGAACAGGCTTAGTGAAAGGCTTCTTGAGGGGAAAGCTGTAACTGTGTGAGATGATTTCACGAAACACAAAGAAGTTTCTCAGGAAGCTTCTTTCTCTTTGTTATCGGAGGATATTTCCTTTGGTCCTATAATCTTCAAAGGGATTTGAAATATCAGTTCTCAGCTTGCCCAGAAATAAGGATAGCAAACAGATCCACGAAATACAGGTGTAACTCTGTGAGTGGAAGTCACACATCACAAAGCGGTTTCCCAGAAATTTTTTTTCCAGTTTTTCTTTGAGATTATTTTCTTTTTCACCATAGCCCTCTAATGGCTTCCAAATATCACTTTGCAAATTCCACAAGAACAGGCTTAGCGAACGGTTTCTTGTGGGGAAAGCTGTAACTCTGCGAGATGAATTAACAGAACAGTAAGCAGTTTCACAGAAAGCTTCTTTCCAGGTTTCATCTGAGGATATTTCCTTTTTCACCGTAGCCGTCTATGGGCATCGAAATATCACTTTGCAAATTCCACAACAACAGTCTTAACGAAAGGCTTCTTGACGGGAAAGCTGTAACTCTGTGAGATAATTTCACAGAACACAAAGAAGTTTCTCAGAAAGCTTCTTTCTCTTTGTTATCGGAGGATATTTCCTTTCACAGTATGATCCTCAAAGGGATCCGAAATATTAGTTCTCAGATTCCACAGAAATAAGACTACCAAACAGCTCCATGAAATACAACTGTAACTCTGTGAGTGGAAGTCACATCTCACAAAGCGGTTTCTCAGAAAACTTCTTTCCAGTTTTCTTCTGAGGATATTTACTTTTTCACCATAGCTCTCTACAGGCTTGGAAATATCACTTTGCAAATTCCACAAGAATAGCCTTAGCGAACGGCTTCTTGAGGGGAAAGCTGTAACTCTGTGAGATGATGTCACGGAACACAAAGAAGTTTCTCAGAAAGCTTCTTTCTCTTTGTTATCGGAGGATATTGCGTTTTCCCTATAGTCTTCAAAGGGATCCGAATTATCAGTTCTCAGATTCCACAGAAATAAGGCTAGCAAACAGATCCACGAAATACTGATGTAACTCTAGGAGTGGAAGTCACCCATCACAAAGCAGTTTCTCAGAAAGTCTTTTTCCAGTTTTTCTCGGAGGATATTTTCTTTTTCACCATAGCCCTCTATTGGCTTCCAAATATCCCTTTGCAAATTCCACAAGAACAGTCTTACCGAACGGCTTCTGGAGAGGAAAGATGTAACTCCGTGAGATAAATTCACAGAACTCAGAGCAGTTTCTCGGAAAGCTTCTTTCAGGTTTTATCTGAGCATATTTCCCTTTTCACCGTAGCCCTCCATGGGCTTCCAAATATCACTTTGCCAATTCCACAAGAACAGTCTCAGCGAAAGGCTTCTTCATGGGAACCTGTAACTGTGTGAGATGAATTCACAGATCACAAAGAAATTTATCAGAAAGCTTCTTTCTCATTTTGATCGGAGGATATTTCCTTTGGCACTATAGTCTTCAAATGGATCCGAAATATCAGTTCTCAGATTCCACAGAAATAAGGCTAGCAATCAGCTAAATGAAATACAGCTCTAATTCAGTGAGTGGAAGTCACACAACACAAGCAGTTGCTCAGAAAGCTTCTTTCCAGTTTTCATCTGAGGATAGTTTCTTTTGCACCATAGGCTTTTATGGGCTTCCAAATATCCCTTTGCAATTCCACAAGGACAGTCTTAGCAAACGGCTTCTGAGGGGAAAGCTGTAACTCTCTGAGGTTAATTCACGGAACACAGAGCAGTTTCTCAGAAATCTTCTTTCCTGTTATTTTCTGAGGATATTTCCCTTTTCACATAGCCCTCCACGGGCTTCCAAATATCACTTTGCCAATTCCAAAAGAACAGTCTTAGCAAAAGTCTTCATGAAGGGAAAGCTGTACCTCTGTGAGATGAATTCACAGTTCCCAAAGAAGTTTCTCAGAAGGCTTCTTTCTCATTTTGACCGGAGGATATTTCCTTTGGCCCTATAGTCTTCAAAAGGATACGAAATATCAGTTCTCAGATTCCACAGAAAAAGGCTAGCAAACAGCTCCACGAAATACAGCTGTAACTCAGTGAGTGGAAGTCACACATCACAAAGCAGCTGCTCAGAAAACTTCTTTCCAGTTTTCATCTGAGGATATTCTCTTTTTCACCATAGGCCTCAAAGGGTTTACAAATATCCGTTTTCAAATTCCACAAGAACAGTCTTAGCGAAGGGCTTCTGGAGGGAAAAGCTGTAACTCTGTGAGATGAATTCACAGAACACAGAGCAGTTTCTCAGATAGCTTCTATGCAGTTTTTATCTGAGGATATTTCCCTTTACACCATAGCCCTCCTTGGGCTTCCAAGTATCACTTTGCCAATTCTACAAGAACAGTCTGAGCGAAATGCTTCTTGAGGGGAAAGCTGTAATTCTGTGAAATGAACTCACAGATCACAAAAAAGTTTCTCAGAAAGCTTCTTTCTCATTTTGATCGGAGGATATTTAATTAGGCCCTATAGTTTTCAAAGGGATCCGAAATATCAGATCTCATATTCCACAGAAATAAGGCTAGCAAACAGCTCCACGAAATACAGCTGTAACTCACTGATTGCAAGTCGCACATCACAAAGGAGTTGCTGAGAGACTTTCGTTCCAATTTTCATCTGAGGATATTTTCTTTTTTACCATAGGCCTCTATGAGCTTCCAATTATACCTTTGCAAATTCCACAAGAAGAGAGTTATCGAACGGCTTCTGGAGCGCAAAGCTGTAACTCTGTGAGGTGAATTCACAGAACACAGAGCAGTTTCTCAGAAAGCTTCTTTCCAGTTTTTATCTGAGGATATTTCCCTTTTCACCATAGGCCTCCATGGGCTTCAAAATATCACTTTACAAATTCCACAAGAACAGTCTTACCGAAAGGCTTCTTGAGGGGAAAACTGTAACTCTGTGAGATGAATTCACAGAACACAAAGGAGTTTCTCAGAAAGCTTCTTTCTCATTTTGATCGGAGGATATTTCCTTAGGCCCTATGGTCTTCAAAGGGATCCGAAATATCAGATCTAAGATTCCACAGAAATAAGGTTAGCAAACAGCTCCACGAAATACAGCTGTAACTCAGTGAGTGGAAGTCACACATCACAAAGCAGTTGCTCAAAAACCTTCTTTCCAATTTTCTTCTGAGGATATTCTCTTTTTTACCATAGGCCTCTATGGGCTTCCAAAGATCCCATTGCAAATTTCACAAGGACAGTCTTAGCGAACGGCTTCTGGAGGGGAAAGCTGTAACTCTGTGAGATGAATTCATAGAACACAGAGCAGTTTCTCAGAAAGCTTCTTTCCAGTTTTTATCTGAGGATATTTCCCTTTTCAACATAGCCCTCCATGGGCTTCCAAATATCACTTTACCAATTCCACAAGAACAGTCTTAGCGAAAGGCTTCTTGAGGGGAAAGCTGAACCTCTGTGAGATGAAATCACAGATAACAAAGAAGATTCGCAGAAAGCTTCTTTCTCATTTTGATCGGAGGATATTTCCTTTGGCCCTATAGTCTTCAAAGGGATCCGAAATATCAGTTCTCAGATTCCACAGAAATAAGGCTAGCAAACAGCTCCACGAAATACAGCTGTAACTCAGTGAGTGGAAGTCACACATCACAAAGCAGTTGCTCAGAAAGCTTCTTTCCAGTTTTCATGTCAGGATATTTTCTTTTTCACCATAGGCCTCTATGGGTTTCCAAGTATCCCTTTGCAAATTCCACAAGAACAGTCTTAGCGAACGGCTTCTGGAGGGAAACGCTGTAACTGTGTGAGATGAATTCACAGAACACAGAGCAGTTTCTCAGAAAGCTTCTTTCCAGTTTTCATCTGAGAATACTCTCTTTTTCACCATAGGCTTCTATGAGCTTCCAAATATCCCTTTGCAAATTCCACAAAAACAGTCTTAACGAAGGGCTTCTAGAGGGAAAGCTGTAACTCTGTGAGATTAATTCACAGAACACAGAGCAGTTTCTCAGAAAGCTTCTTTCCAGTTTTTATCTGAGAATATTTCCCTTTTCACCATTGCCTGCCATGGGCTTCCAAATATCACTTTGCCAATTCTACAAGAACAGTCTTAGCGAAAGGCTTCTTGAGGGGATAGCTGTAACGCTGTGAAATGAATTCACAGATAACAAAGTAGTTTCTCAGAAAGCTTCTTTCTCATTTTGATCAGAGGATATTTCCTATGTCCCTATGGTCTTCAAAGGGATCCGAAAAATCAGTTCTCAGATTCCACAGAAATAAGTGTAGCAAACAGCTCCACGAAATACAGCTGTAACTCAGTGAGTGGAAGTCACACATCACAAAGCAGTTGCTCAGAAAGCTTCTTTGCAGTTTTCATCTGAGGATACTCTCTTTTTCACCATAGGCCTCTATGAGCTTCCAAATATCCCCTTGCAAATTCCACAAGAACAGTCTTAACGAAGGGCTTCTAGAGGGAAAGCGGTAACTCTGTGAGATAAATTCACAGAACCCAGAGCAGTTCCTCAGAAAGCTTCTTTACTGTTTTTATCTGAGGATATTTCCCTTTTCACCATAGCTCTCCATGGGCCTCCAAATATCACTTTGTGAATTCCACAAGAATAGTCTTAGCGAAAGGCTCCTTGGGGAAAGCTGTACCTCCGTGAGATGAATTGACATATCACAAAGAAGTTTCTCAGTAAGCTTCTTTCTCATTTTGATTGGAGGATATTTTCTTTGGCCCTATTGTCTTCCAAGGGATCTGAAGTATCAGTTCTTAGATTCCACAGAAATAAGGTTATCAAACAGCTCCCCGACATACAGCTGTAACTCAGTGAGTGTAAGTCACACATCACAAGCAGTTGCTCAGAAAGCTTCTTTCCAGTTTTCATCTGAGGATATTCTCTTTTTTACCTTAGGCCTCTATGGGCTTCCAAATATCCCTTTACAAATTCCACAAGAACCGTCTTAGCGAACGGCTTCTGGAGGGGAATGCTGTAACTCTGTGAGATAACACCGTAGCCCTCCATGGGCTTCCAAATATCACTTTGCCAATTCCATAAGAACAGTCTTAATGAAAGACTTCTTGAAGGGAAAGTTGTACCTCTGTGAGATGAATTCAGATTTCACAAAGAAGTTTCTCAGAAAGATTGTTTCTCATTTTGATCGGAGGATATTTCCTTTGGCCCTGTATTCTTCAAAGAAATCCGAAATATCAGTTCTCAGATTCCACAGAAATTAGGCTAGCAAACAGCTTAAAGAAATACAGCTGTAACTCAGTGAATGGAAGTCACACATCACAAAGCAGTTGTTCAGAAAGCTTCTTTCCAGTTTTCGTCTGAGGATATTCTCTTTTTCACAATAGGCCTCTATGGGTTTCCAAATATCCCTTTGAAAATTCCACAAGAAGCATCTTAGCGAACGGCTTCTGGAGAGGCAAGCTGTAATTCTGTGAGATGAATTCACAGAACACAGAGCAGTTTCTCAGAAACCTTCTTTCAGGTTTTATCTGAGGATGTTTCCCTTTTCACAATAGCCCTCCATGGGCTTCCAAATATCACTTTGCGAATTCCAGAAGAACAGTCTTAGTGAAAGGTTTCTTGAGGACAAAGCTGTACATCTGTGAGATGAATTCACAGATCACAAACAAGTTTCTCAGAAAGCTTCTTTCTCATTTTGATCGGAGGATATTTCCGTTGGCCCAGTAGTCTTCAAAGAGATCCGAAATATCAGTTCTCCGATTCCACAGAATAAGGCTAGCAAACAGCTGACGAAATACAGCTGTAACTCAGTGAATGGATGTCACACATCAAAAAGTAGTTGCTCAGAAAGCTTCTTTCCAGTTTTCATCAGAGGATATTCTCTTTTTCACCATAGGCCTTTAGTGGTTCCAAATATCTATTTGCAAGTTCCACAGGAACAGTCTTAGCGAACGGCTTCTGGAGGGGAAAGCTGTAACTCTGTGAGTTGAATTCACAGAACACAGAGCAGTTTCTCAGAAAGCTTCTTTCAGATTTCATCTGAGAATATTTCCCTTTTAACCATAGCCCTCCATGGGCTTAAAAATATCACTTTGCCAATTCCAGAAGAACAGCCTTAGCGAAAGGCTTCTTGAGAGGAAAGCTGTAACTCTGTGACATGAATTCACAGATCACAAAGAAGTTTCTCAGAAAGCTTCTTTCTCATTTTGATCGGAGGATATTTCCTTTGGCCCTACGGTCCTCAAAGGGATCCGAAATATCAGTTCTCAGATTCCACAAAAATAAGGCTAGCAAACAGATTCACGAAAAACAGATGTAACACTGTGAGTGAAAGTCACACATCACAAAATAGTTTCTCAGAAAACTTCTTTCCAGTTTTTCTCTGAGAATATTTTCTTTTTCACCGTAACCCTCTATGGGCTTCCAAATATCACTTTGCAAATTCCACAAGAAGAGGCCCAGCGAACGGCATTTTGAGAGGAAAGCTGTAACTCAGTGAGATGGATTAACAGAATACTAAGCAGTTTTTCAGAAAGCTTCTTCCCAGATTTCATCGGAGGATATTTCCTTTTTCACCTTAGCACTCTATGGGCATTGAAATATCACTTTGCCTATTCCACAAGAACAGGCTTAGCGAAAGGCTTCTTGAGCGAAAGCTGTAACTTTTTTGAGATGATTTCACAGAACACAAAGAGGTTTCTCAGAAAGCTTCTTTCTCTTTGTTATCAGAGGATATTTCCTATGGCCCTATAGTCTTCAAACGGATCGGAAATATCAGTTCTCAGATTCAACAGAAAAAAAGTCTAGCAACCAGATCCACGAAATACAGATGTAACTCTGTGAGTGGAAGTCACACATCACAAAGCAGTTTCTCAGAAAGCTTCTTTCCAGTTTTTCTCTGAAGATACTTTATTTTTCACCATAGCCCATTCTGGGCTTCCAAATATCACTTTGCAAATTCCACAAGAACAGGCTCAGCGAACGGCTTCTGGCGTGGAAAGCTGTAACTCTGTGAGATGAATTAACAGAACACTAAGCAGTTTCTCAGAAAGCTTCTTTCCAGATTTCATCTGACGATATTTCCTTTTTCACCGTAGCCCTCTAGGGGAATCGAAATATCACTTTGGAAATACTACAAGAACAGGCTTAGCGAAATGCTTCTTGAGGGGAAAGCTGTAACTCTGTGAGATGATTTCACAGAACACAAAGAAGTTTCGCAGAATGTTTCTTTCTCTTTGTAATCGGCGGATCCTGCCTTTGGCCCTATAGTCTTCAAAGGGATCCAAAATATCAGTTCTCAGATTTCAGAGAAATAAAGCTAGCAAACAAATCCAGGAAATACAGATGTAACTCTGTGAGTGGAAGTCACACATCACAAAGCAGTTTCTCAGAAAGCTTCTTTCCAGTTTTTCTCTGAGGATATTTTCTTTTTCACCATAGCCCTCTAGGGGCTTCCAAATATCACTTTGCAAATTCCACAAAAAGAGGCTCAGCGAACGGCTTCTTGAGGGGAAAGCTGTAACTCTGTGAGATGAATTAACAGAACACAGAGCAGTTTCTCAGAAAGCTTCTTTCCAGTTATTGTCTTACGATATTTCCCTTTTCACCTTAGCCCTACGTGGGCTTCCAAATATCTCTTTTCCAGTTCCACAAGAACAGTCTTAGCGAAAGTCTTCTTAAGGGGAAAGCTGTATCTCCGTGAGATGAATTCACAGATCACAAAGAAGTTTCTTAGAAAGCTTCTTTCTCATTTTGTTCGGTGGATATTTTCCTCTGGCCCTATAGTTCAAAGGGATCCGAAATATCAGCTCTCAGGTTCCAAAGAAATAAGACTAGCAAACAGCTCCAAGAAATATGGCTCTAACTCAGTGAATGGAAGTCACACATCACAAAGCAATTGCTCAGAAAGGTTCTTTGCAGTTTTCATCTGAGCATATTTTCTTTTTCACCATAGGCCTCTATGGGCTTCCAAAAATGCCTTTGCAAATTCCACAAGGACAGTCTTAGCGAACGGCTTCTGGAGGGGAAAGCTGTAACTCTCTGAGATGAATTCACAGAACACAGAGCAGTTTCTCAGACAGCTTCCTTCCAGTTTTTATCTGCGGATATTTCTCTTTACACCATAGCCCTAAATGGGCTTCCAAATATCACTTTGCCAATTCCACAATAACAGTCTTAGCGAAAGGCTTCTTAAGGGGAGAGCTGTAACTCTGTGAGATGAATTCAAAGATCACAAAGAGGTTTCTCATATAGCTTCTTTGTCATATTGATCAGAGGATATTGCCTTGGGTCCTATAGTCTTCAAAGGGATCCGAAATATCAGTTCTCAGATTCCACAGGTATAATGCTAGCAAACAGCTCCACGAAATACAGCTGTAACTCAGTGAGTGAAAGTCACACATCACAAAAGAGTTGCTAAGAAAGCTTCTTTCCAGTTTTCATCTGAGGATGTTTTCTTTTTCACCATAGGTCTCTATGGACTTCCAAATATCCCTTTGCAAATTCCAGAAGAACAGTCTTAGCGAACGGCTTTTGGAGGGGAAAGCTGTAACTCTGTAAGATGAATTCACAAAACTGAGAGCTGTTTCTCAGAAAGCTTCTTTCCAGTTTTTATCTGAGGTTATTTCCCTTTTCACCATAGCCTTCCACGGGCTTCCAAATATCACTTTGAAAATTCCACAAGAACAGTTTTATCGAAAGGCTTCCTGAGGGGAAAGCTGTAACTCTGTGAGATGAATTCACTTATCACAAAGAAGTTTCTCAAAAAGCTTCTTTATCATATTGATCAGAGGATATTTCCTTGGGCCCTATAGTCTACTAAGGGATTCGAAATATCAGCTCTCAGATTCCACAGAAGTAAGGGTAGCAAACAGCTCCATGAAATGCAGGTGTAACTCAGTGAGAGAAAGTCACACATAACAAAGCAGTTGCTCAGAAAGCTTCTTTCCAGTTTTCATCTGAGGATATTTTCTTTTTCACCATAGGCCTCTATTTGCTTCCAAATATCCCTTTGCAAATTCCAAAAGAACAGTGTTAGCGAACGACTTCTGGAGGAGAAAACTGTAACTCTGTGAGTTGAATTCACAGAACAGAGCAGTTTCTCAGAAAGCTTCTTTCCAGTTTTTATCTGAGGATATTTTCCTTTTCACCACAGCCCTCCATGGGCTTCCAAATATCACTTTGCCTATTCCACAAGAACAGTCTTAGCGAAAGGCTAATTGAGGTGAAAGCTGTAACTCTGTGAGATGAATTCACAGATCACAAAGAAGTTTCTCAGAAAGCTTCTTCCTCATTTTTATCGGAGGATATTTCCTTTGGCCATATATTCTTCAAAGAGATCCGAAATATCATTTCTCAGATTCCAATGAAATAAGGCTAGCAAACAGCTCCACGAAATACACCTGTAACTCAGTGAGTGGAAGTCACACATCACAAAGCAGATGCTCAGAAGGCTTCTTTCCAGTTTTCATCTGAGGATATTTTCTTTTTTGCCTTAGGCCTCTATGGGCTTCCAGATATCCCTTTGCAAATTCCACAAGAACAGTCTTAGCGAATGACTTCTGGGAGGGAAAGCTGTAACTCTGTGAGATGAATTCACAGAACACGGAGCAGTTTCTCAGAAAGCTTCTTTCAGGTTTTATCTGAGGATATTTCCCTTTTCCCCACAGCCCCACATTTGATTCCAAATATCACTTTGCAAATTTCTCAAGAACTGTCTTAGCGAACGGCTTCTTGAGGACAAGGCTGTACCTCTCTGTGAGATGAATTCACAGATCACAAAGAAGTTTCTCAGAAAGCTTCTTTCTCATTTTTATCGGAGGATATTTTCTTTGGCCCTATAGTCTTCAAAAGGATACGAAATATGAGTTCTCAGATTCCACAGAAATAAGGCTAGCAAACAGCTCCATGAAATACAGCTGTAACTCAGTGAGTGAAAGTCACACATCACAAAGCAGTGATTCAGAAAGCTTCTATCCAGTTTTCATCTGAGGATATTCTCTTTTTCACCATAGGCCTCTACGGGCTTCAAAATATCCCTTTGCAAATTCCACAAGAACCATCTTAGGGAATGGTTTCTGGAGGGGAAATCTGTAACTCCGTGAGATGAATTCACAGAACACAGAGCAGTTTCTCAGAAACCTTCTTTCCAGTTTTTATCTGAGAATATTTTCCTTTTCACCATAGGCCTCCAATTGCTTCCAAATATCACTTTACAAATTCCAGAAGAACAGTCTTAGCGAAAGGTTTCTTGAGGGAAATCTATACCTCCGTGAGATGAATTCACAGATCACAAAGAAGTTTCTCAGAAAGCTTCTTTCTCATTTTGATCAGAGGATATTTCCTTTGGCCCTATAGTCTTCCATGGGATCCTAAATATCAGTTCTCAGATTCCACAGAAATAAGGCTAGCAAACAGTTACACGAAATACAGCTTAATCTCAGTGAGTGGAAGTCACAAATCACAAAGCAGTTGCTCAGAAACATTCTTTCCAGTTTTCATCTGAGAGTATTTTTTTTTACCATAGGCCTCTAGGGGATTCCAAATATCCCTTTGCAAATTCTACAAGAAAAGTCTTTGCACATGGCTTCTATAGGGGAAAGCTGTAACTCTGTGAGATGAATTCACAGAAAACAGAGCAGTTTCTTAGAAAGCTTCTTTCCAGTTTTTCTCTGAGGATATTTCCCTTTTCACCATTGCCCTCCATGGGCTTCCAAATATCACTTTGCCAATTCCACAAGAACAGTAGTAGCGATAGGCTTCTTGAGGGAAAAGCTGTAGCTCTGTGAGATGAATTCACAGATCACAAAGAAGTGTCTCCGAAAGCTTCTTTCTCATTTTGATCGGAGGATATTTCCTTTGGCCAAGTATTCTTCAAAGGAATCCGAAATATCAGTTCTCAGATTCAACAGAAATAAAGCTAGCAAACAGCTCCACGAAATACAGCTGTAACTCGGTGAGTGGAAGTCACACATCACAAAGCAGATGCTCAGAAGGCTTCTTTCCAGTTTTCATCTGAGGATATTTTCTTTTTCATCATAGGCCTCTAGGGGCTTCCAAATATCCCTTTGCAAATTCCACAAGAACAGTCTTACTGAACGGCTTCTGGAGGGGAAAGCTGTAACTCTGTGAGATGAATTCACAGAACACGGAGCAGTTTCTCAGAAAGCTTCTTTCAGGTTTTATCTGAGGATATTTCCCTTTTCCCCACAGCCCCCCATTTGATTCCAAATAATACTTTGCAAATTTCACAAGAACTGTCTTAGCGAACGGCTTCTTGAGGAGAAGGCTGTACCTCCGTGAGATGAATTCACAGATCACAAAGAAGTTTCTCAGAAAGCTTCTTTCTCATTTTGATCGGAGGATATTTCCTTTGGCCCTATAGTCTTCAAAGGGATCCGAAATATAAGTTCTCAGATTCCACAGAAATAAGACTAGGAAACAGCTACAGGAAATACAGCTTTATCTCAGTGAGTGGAAGTCACACATCACAAAGCAGTTGCTCAGAAACCTTCTTTCCAGTTTTCATCTGAGTGTATTTTTTTTTTAACATAAGCCTCTATGGGATTCCAAATATCCCTTTGCAAATTCTACAAGAACAGTCTTTGCGCATGGCTTCTATAGGGGAAAGCTGTAACTCTGTGAGATGAATTCACAGAAAACAGAGCAGTTTCTTTGAAAGCTCCTTTACAGTTTTTCTCTGAGGATATTTCCCTTTTCACCATTGCCCTCCATGGGGTTCCAAATATCACTTTGCAAATTCCACAAGAACAGTAGTAGGGAAAGGCTTCTTGAGGGGAAAGCTGTAGCTCTGTGAGATGAATTCACAGATCACAAAGAAGTGTCTCCGAAAGCTTCTTTCTCATTTTGATCGGAGGATATTTCCTTTGGCCCTATAGTCTTCAAAGGGATCCGAAATATCAGTTCTCAGATTCCACAGAAATAAAGCTAGCAAACAGCTCCACGAAATACAGCTGTAACTCAGTGAGTGGAAGTCACACATCAAAAAGCAGTTGCTCAGAAAACTTCTTTCCAGTTTTCATCTGAAGATATTCTCTTTTTCACCATAGGCCTCTACAGGCTTCGAAATATCCCTTTGCAAATTCCACAAGAACAGTCTTACTGAACGGCTTCTGGTGGGGAAAGCTGTAACTCTGTGAGATGAATTCACAGAACACAAAGGAGTTTCTCAGAAAGCATCTTTCCAGTTTTAATCTGAGGATATTTCCCTTTTCACCATAGCCCTCCATGGGCTTCCAAATGTCCCTTTGCCAATTCCACAAGAACAGTCTTAGCGAAAGGCTTCTTGAGGGGAAAGCTGTAACTCTGTGAGATGAACTCACAGATCACAAAGAAGTTTCTCAGAAACCTTCTTTCTCATTTTGATCGGAGGATGTTTCCTTTGGCCCTATAGTCTTCAAATGGATCCGAAATATCAGTTCTCAGATTCCACAGAAAAAAGGCTGGCAAACAGCTCCAGGAAATACAGCTGTAACTCAGTGAGTGGAAGTAACACATAACAAAGCAGTTGCTCAGAAAGCTTCTTTCCAGTTTTCACCTGAGGGTATTTTCTTTTTTACCCTAGGCCTCTATGGGATTCCAAAAATCCCCTTGCAAATTCTACAAGAACAGTCTTTGTGCTTGGCTTCTATAGGGGAAAGCTGTAACTGTGTGAGATGAATTCACAGAACACAGAGCAGTTTCTTAGAAAGCTTCTTTCCAGTTTTTCTCTCAGGATATTTTCCTTTTCACCATCGCCCTCCAAGGGGTTCTAAATATCACTTTACAAATTCCACAAGAACAGTCTTAGGGAAAGACTTCTTGAGGGGAAAGCTGTAGCTCTGTGAGATGAATTCACAGATCACAAAGAAGTGTCTCCGAAAGATTCTTTCTCTTTTTTCTTGGAGGATATTTCGTTTGGCCCTATAGTCTTCAAAGGGATCCGAAATATCTGTTCTCAGATTGCACAGAAATAAGGCTAGCAAACAGATCCACGAAACAGAGATGTAACTCTCTGAGTGGAAGTCACACATCACAAAGCAGTTTCTCAGAAAGCTTCTTTCCAGATTTCATCTGAGCATATTTCCTTTTTCACCGTAGCCCTCCATGGGCTTCCAAATATAACTTTGCCAATTCCACAAGAACAGGCTTAGCGAAAGGCTTCTTGAGGGGAAAGCTATAACTCTGTGAGATGATTTCACAGAACACAAAGAAGTTTCTCAGAAAGCTTCTTTCTCTTTGTTATCGGAGGATATTTCCTTTGGCCCTATATTCTTCAAAGGGATCCGAAATATCAGTTCTCGTGTTCCACAGAAATAATGCTAGAAAACAGATCTACGAAATACAGATGTAACTCTCTGAGTGGAAGTCACACATCACAAAGCAGTTTCTCAGAGAGCTTCTTTCCAGTTTTTCTCTGAGGATATTTTCTTTTTCACCATAGCCCTCTAAGGTTTCCAAATATCACTTTGCGAATTCTACAAGAACAGGCTTAGCGAACGGCTTCTTGTGGAGAAAGATGTAACTCTGTGCGATGAATTTACAGAACACTAAGCTGTTTCTCAGAAGGCTTCTTTGCAAATTTGATGTGAGGATATTTCCTTTTTCACCGTAGCCCTCTATGGGCATCGTAATATCACTTTGCAAATTCAGCAAGAACAGTCTTAGCAAAAGGCCTCTTAAGGGGAAAGCTGTAACTCTGTGTGATGATTTCACAGAACACAAAGAAGTTTCTCAGAAAGCTTCTTTTTCTTTGTCATCGGAGGATATTTCCTTTGGCCCATTAACCTTCAAAGGGATCCGAAATATCAGCTCTCAGACTCCACAGAAATAAGGCCAGCAATCAGATCCACGAAATACAGATGTAACTCTCTGAGTGGAAGTCACACATCACAAAGCAGTTTCTCAGAAATCTTCTTTCCAGTTTTTCTCTGAGGATATTTTCTTTTTCACCATAGCCCTCTACGGGCTTCCAAATATAACTTTGCAAATTCCACAACAACAGGCTTAGCGAATGCCTTCTTGAGGGGAAAGCTGTAACTCTGTGAGACGACTTAATAGAACACTAAGCAGTTTCTCAGAAAGCTTCTTTCCAGATTTCATCTGAGGATATTTCCTTTTTCACCGCAGCCCTCTACGGGCATCGAAATATCACTTTGCGAATTCCACAAAAACAGGCTTAGCGAAAGGCTTCTTGAGGGAAAAGCTGTAACTCTGTGAGATGATCTCACAGAACACAAAGAAGTGTCACCGAAAGCTTCTTTCTCTTTGTTATCGAAGGATATTTCCTTTGGCCCTCTAGTCTTCAAATGAATCCGAAGTATCAGTTCTCAGATTCCGCAGAAATAAGGCTAGCAAACAGATCCACGAAATACAGATGTAACTCTGTGAGTGGAAGTCATACATCACAAAGCGGTTTCTACGAAAGCTTCCTTCCAGTTTTTCTCTGAGGATACTTTCTTTTTCACTACAGCCCTCTATGGGCTTCCAAATATCGCTTTGCAAATTCCACAAGAACAGGCTTAGCGAACGGCTTCTGGAGGGGAAAGCTGTAACTCTGTGAGATGAATTTACAGAACACTAAGCAGTTTCTCAGAAAGCTTCTTTCCAGATTTCATCGGAGGATATTTCCTTTTTCACCGTAGCCCTCTATGGGCATCGAAATATCACTTTCCCTATTTCACAGGAACAGGCTTAGCGAAAGGCTTCTGGAGGGGAAAGCTGTAAATCTGTGAGATGATTTCACAGAACACAAAGAAGTTTCTCAGAAAGCTTCTTTCTCTTTGTTATCGGAGGATATTTCCTTTGGCACTATAGTGTTCAAAGGGATCTGAAGTATCAGTTCTCAGATTCCATAGAAGTAAGGGTAGCAATCAGCTCCCCGAAATACAGCTGTAACCCAGTGAGTGGAAGTCACACATCACAAAGCAGTTGCTCAGAATCTTCTTTCCAGTATTCATCTGACGATATTTTCTTTTTCACCGTAAGCCTCTATGGGCTTCCAAATGTCCATTTGCAAACTCCTCAAGAACTGTCTTAGCGAACGGTTTCTGAAGGGGAATGCTGTAACTCTTTGAGATGAATTCATAGAACACAGAGCAGTTTCACAGAAAGCATCTTTCCAATTTTTATCTCTGGATATATCCCTTTTCACCAAAGCCCTCCATGGACTTCCAAATATCACTTTGCCAATTCAACAAGAACAGTCTTAGCGAAAGGCTTCTTGAGGGGAAACCTGTAAAGCTGTGAGATGAATTCACAGATCACAAAGACGTTTCTCAGAAAGCTTCTTTCGGATTTTATCTGAGGATAGTTTCCTTTTCACCATAGCCCTCCATGGGCTTCCAAATATCTCTTTGCCAATTAAACAAGAACAGTCGTAGCGAGAGGTATCTTGAAGGGAAAGCTGTAACTCTGTGAGATGAATTCACAGATCACAAAGAAGTTTCTCGGAAAACTTCTTTCTCATTTTCATTGGAGGATATTTCCTTTGGCCCTATGTTCTTCAAAAGGATCCGAAATATCAGTTCTCAGATTCCACAGAAATAAGGCTAGCAAACAGGTCCATGAAATACAGCTGTAACTCAGTGAGTGGAAGTTAAACATCACAAAGCAGTTGCTCAGAAATCTTCTTGCCAGTTTTCATCTGAGGATATTCTCTTTTTCGCCGTAGTCCTTATGGGCTTCCAAATATCCCTTTGCAAATACCACAAGAACCGTCTTAGCGAACAACTTCTGGAGGAGAAAGCTCTAAGTCTGTGAGATGAATTCACAGAACACAGAGCAGTTTCTCAGAAAGCTTCTTTCCAGTTTTTATCTGAGGATATTTCTCTTTTCACAATTGGCTTCCATGGGCTTCCAAATATCACTCCACATATTCCACAAGAACAGTCTTAGCGATAGGTTTCTTGAGGGGAAATCTGTACCTGTGTGAGACGAATTCACAAAAAACAAAGAAGTTTCTCAGAAAGCTTCTTTCTCATTTTGATCGGGGGATATTTCCTTTGGCCCTGTAGTCTTCAAAGGGATCCGAAATATCAGTATTCAGATTCTACAGAAAAAATGCTAGCAAACAGCTCCACAAAATACAGCTGTAACTCAGTGAGTGGAAGTCACATATCACAAATCACTTGCTCAGAAAGTTTCTTTCCAATTTTCATCTGAGGATATTCTTTTTTTCACCATAGGCCTCTCCGGGCTTCCAAATATCTCTTTGCAAATTCCACAAGAACAGTCTTAGCCAAAGGCTTCTTGAGGGGAAAGCTGTAACTCTGGGAGATGAATTCAGAAATCACAAAGAAGTTTCTCAGAAAGATTCTCTATCATATTGATCAGAGGATATTTCCTTGGGCCCTATAGTCTTCAAAGGGATCCGAAATATCAGTTCTCAGATTCCACAGAAATGAGGCTAGCAAACAGCTCCATGAAATACAGCTGTAACTCAGTGAGTGAAAGTCACACATCACAAAGCATTTGCTCTGAAAGCTTCTTGCCAGTTTTCATCTGACGATATTTTCTTTTTCACCATTGTTCTCTAAGGGCTTCCAAATATCCCTTTGCAAATTCCACAAGAACCGTCTTAGCGAACGGCTTCTGGAGGGAAACCTGTAACTCTGTGAAATGAATTCACAGAACACAGAGGAGTTTCTCAGAAAGCTTCTTTCCTGTTTTTATCTGAGGATACTTCCCTTTTCACCATAGCCCTACATGGGCTTCCAAATATCACTTTGCCAATTCCACAAGAACAGTCTTAGCGAAAGGCTCCTTGATTGAAAGCTGTAACTTTGGAGATGAATTCACAGATCACCAAGAAGTTTCTCAGAAAGCTTCTTTCTCATTTTGATCGGAATATATTTCCTTTGGCCCTTAGGCTTCAAAGGGATCCGAAATATCGGTTCTCAGATTCCACAGAAATAAGGCTAGCAAACAGCACCCCGAAATACAGCTGTATCTCAGTGAGTGGAAGTCACACATCACAAAGCAGTTGCTCTGAAAGCTTCTTTCCAGTTTTCAACTGAGGATATTATCTTTCTCACCATAGGCCTCTCTGGGATTCCAAATATCCCTTTGCAAATTCCACAAGAACAGTCTTAGCCAAAGGCTTCTTGAGGGGAAAGCTGTAACTCTGTGAGATGAATTCAGAAATCACAAAGAAGTTTCTCAGAAAGATTCTCTATCATATTGATCAGAAGATATTTCCTTGGGCCCTATAGCCTTCAAAAGGAATCCGAAATATCAGTTCTCAGATTCCACAAAAATGAGGCTAGCAAACAGCTCCATGAAATACAGCTGTAACTCAGTGAGTAAAAGTCACACATCACAAAGCATTTGCTCTGAAACCTTCTTGCCAGTTTCATCTGACGATATTTTCTTTTTCACCATTGTTCTCTATGGGCTTCCAAATATGCCTTTGCAAATTCCACAAGAACCGCCTTAGCGAACGGTTTCTGGAGGGAAACCTGTAACTCTATGAAATGAATTCACAGAACACAGAGCAGTTTCTCAGAAAGCTTCTTTCCAGTTTTTTTCTGAGGATACTTCCCTTTTCACCATAGCCCTACATGGGCTTCCAAATATCACTTTGCCAATTCCACAAGAACAGTCTTAGCGAAAGGCTCCTTGATTGAAAGCTATAACTTTGGAGATGAATTCACAGATCACCAAGAAGTTTCTCAGAAAGCTTCTTTCTCATTTTCATCGGAATATATTTCCTTTGGCCCTTAGGCTTCAAAGGGATCCGAAATATCGGTTCTCAGATTCCACAGAAATAAGGCTAGCAAACAGCTCCCTGAAATACAGCTGTATCTCAGTGAGTGAAAGTCACACATCACAAAGCAGTTTCTCAGAAAGCTTCTTTCCAGTTTTCATCTGAGGATATTATCTTTCTCACCATAGGCCTCTTTGGCCTTCCAAATATCCCTTTGCAAATTCCACAAGAACATCATAGCAAACGCCTCTGGAGGGGAAAGCTGTAACTCTGTGAGATGAATTCACAGAACACAGAGCAGTTTCTCAGAAAACTTCTTTCCTGTTTTTATCTGAGGATATTTCCCTTTTCACCGTAGCCCTCCATGGGATTCCATATATCACTTTGCCAATTCCACAAGAACAGTCTTAGGAAAAGGCTTCTTGAGGAGAAAGCTGTAACTCTGTGAAATGAATTCAGAGATCACAAAGAAGTTTCTTATAAAGCTTCCTTCTCATTTTGATCGGAGGATATTTTCTTTGGCCCTATAATCTTCAAAGGGATCCGAAAAATCAGTTCTCAGATTCCACAGAAATAAGGCTAGCAAACAGCTCCAGGAAATACAGCTGTAACTCAGTTAGCGGAAGTTAGACGTCACAAAGCAGTTGCTCAGAAAGCTTCTTTCCACTTTTCATCTGAGGTTATTTTCTTTTTCAACATAGGCCTCTAGGGGCTTCCAAATATCCATTTGCAAATGCCACAAGAACAGTCATAGCGAACGGCTTCTGGAGGGAATAGCTGTAACTCTGTGAGATGAATTCGCAGAACACAGAGCAGTTTCTCAGAAAGCTTCTTTCCAGTTTTTATCTGAGAATATTTCCCTTTTCACCATAGCCCTCCATGGCCTTCCAAATATCACTTTGCCAATTCCACAAAACAGTCTTTGCGAAAGACTTCTTGAGGGGAAGGCTGTACCTCTGTGAGATGAATTCACAGGTCACAAAAAAGTTTCTCAGAAAGCTTCTTTCTCATTTTGATCACAGGATATTTGCTTTGGCCCTATAGAGTTCAAAGGGATCGGAAATATCAGTTCTCAGATTCCACAGAAATAAGGCTAGCAAACAACTCCCTGAAATACAGCTGTACGTCACTGAGTGGAAGTCACACATCACAAAGCAGTTGCTCAGAAAGCTCCTTTCCAGTTTTCATCTGTGGATATTTTCTTTTTCACCATAGGCTTCTATGGCCTTCCAAGTATCCTTTTGTGAATTCCACAAGAACAGTCTTAGCGAAAGGCTTCTGGAGGGTAAATCTGTAACTTTGTAAGATGAATTCACAGAACACACAACAGATTCTTAGAAAGCTTCTTTCCAGTTTTTATCAAAGGATACTTCCCTTTTCAACATAGTCCTTCATGGGCTTCCGAATATAACTTTTCAAATTCCACAAGAACAGTCTTAGTGAAAGGCTTCTTGAGGTGAAAGCTGTAAATCCGTGAGATGAATTCACAGATCACAAAGAAGTTTCTCAGAAAGCTTTTTTCTCATTTTGATCGGAGGATATTTACTTTGACCCTATAGTCTTCAAAGGGATCCAAAATATCAGTTCTCAGATTCCACAGAAATAAGGCTCGCAAACAGCTCCACGAAATACAGCTGTAACACAGTGAGTGGAAGTCACACATCACAAAGCAGCTGTTCAGAAAGCTTCTTTCCAGTTTTCATCTGATGATGTTTTCTTTTTCACCATAGGCCTCTATGGGATTCCAAATATCCCTTTGCATATTCCACAAGAACAGTCTTAGAGAACGACTTCTGCAGGGGAAGGCTGTAACTCTGTGAGATGAATTCACAGATCACAAAGAAGTTTCTCAGAAAGCTTCTTTCTCATTTTGATCGAAGGATATTTCCTTTGGCCCTATAGTGTTCAAAGGGATTTGAAATATCATTTCTCAGATTCCGCAGAAATGAGGGTAGCAAACAGCTCCAAGAAATACAGCTGTGACTCAGTGAGTGGAAGTCACACATCACAAAGCAGCTGCTCAGAAATCTTCTCTCCAGTTTTCATCTGAGGATATTTTCTTTTTCACCATAGGCTTCTTGGGTCTTCCAAACATGCCTTTAAAATTCCACAAGAACAGTCTTAGCGAACGGCTTCTGGAGGGGAAAGCTGTACCTCTGTCACATGAAATCACAGAACACAGAGCAGTTTCTCAGAAAGCTTCTTTCCAGTTTTTATCTGAGGATATTTCCCTTTTCACCATAGCCCTCCATTTGCTTTAAAATATCCCTTTGCGAATTCCACAAAAACAGTCTTAGCGAAAGGCTTCTTTAGGAGAAAGCTGTACCTCTGTGAGATGAATTCACAGATCACAAAGAAGTTTCTCAGAAAGCTTCTTTCTCATTTTGATCGGAGGATATTGCCTTTGGCCCTATCATCTTCAAAGGGATCCGAAATATCAGTTCTCAGATTCCACAGAAATAAGGCTAGGCAACAGATCCACGAAATACAGATGTAACTCTGTGAATTTAAGTCACGAAACACAAAGCAGTTTCTCAGAAAGCTTGTTTCCAGTTTTTCTCTGAGGATATTTTGTTTTTCACCATACCCGTCTATGGGCTTCCAAATATCACTTTGCAAATTCCACAAGAACAGGCTTAGCGAAAGGCTTCTTGAGGGGAAGCTGTAACTCTGTGAGATGATTTCACAGAACACAAAGAAGTTTCTCAGAAAGCTTCTTTCTCTTTGTTATCGTAGAATATTTCCTTTGGCCCTATAGTCTTCAAAGGAATCCGAAATATCAGTTCTCAGATTCCACAGAAATAAGGCTATCAAACAGATCCACGAAATACAGATGTAACTCTGTGAGTGGAAGACACACATCACAAAGCGGTTTCTCAGAAAGCTTCTTTCCAGTTTTTCTCTGAGGATATTTTCTTTTTCATCGTAGCCCTATATGGGCTTCCAAATATCACTTTGCAAATTCCACAAGAACAGGCTTAGCGAACGGCTTCTTTAGGGGAAAGCTGTATCTCTGTCAGCTGAACTAACAGAGAACTAAGCAGTTTCTCCAAAAGCTTCCTTCCAGATTTCATATGAGGATATTTGTTTTTGACCGTAGCCCTCTATGGGCATCGAAATATCGCTTTGCAAAATCCACAAGGACCGGCTTAGCGAAAGGCTTCTTGAGGGGAAAGCTGTAACTCTGTGGGATGATTTCACAGAACACAAAGAAGTTTCTCACAAAGATTCTTTCTCTTTGTTATCGGAGGATATTACCTTTGGCCCTATAGTCTTCAAAGGGATCCGAAATATCAGTTCTCAGGTTCCACAGAAATAAGGCTAGCAAAGAGATCCACGAAAAACAGAAGTAACTCTGTGAATGGAAGACACACATCACAAAGCAGTTTCTCAGAAAGATTCTTTCCAGTTTTTCTCTGAGGATATTTTCTTTTTCACCATAGTCCTCTATGGGCTTCCTAATGTCACCATGCAAATTCCACAAGAACAGGCTTAACGAACCGCTTCTTGAGGGGAAAGCTGTAACTCTGTGAGATTAATTAACAGAACAGTAAGCAGTTTCTCAGAAAGCATCTATCCAAATTTCAGCTGAGGATATTTCCTTTTTCACCGTAGCCCTCTATGGGAATCGAAATATCACTTTTCACATTCCACAAAAACAGGCTTAGCGAACGGCTTCTTGAGGGGAAAGCTGTAATTCTGTGAAATGATTTAACAGAACACTAAGCAGTTTCTCAGAAAGCTTCTTTGCAGATTTCATCTGAGGATATTTCCTTTTTCACCGTAGCCCTCTATGGGCATCGAAATATCACTTTGCAAATTCCACACAAAGAGGCTTAGCGAAAGTTTTCTTGAGGGGAAACCCGTAACTCTGTGAAATGATTTCACAGAACACAAACAATTTTCTCACAAGGCTTCTTTCTCTTTGTTATCGGAGGAAATTTCCTTTGGCCCTATAGTTTTCAAAGGGATCCGAAATATCAGTTCTCAGATTCCACAGAATTAAGGCTAGCGAACAGATCCACGAAATACAGATGTAACTCTGTGAGTGGAAGTCACACATCACAAAGTAGTTTCTCTGAAAGCTTCTTTCCAGTTTTTCTCTGAGGATATTTTCTTTTTCACCATAGCCCTCCTTGAGCTTCCAAATATCACTTTGAAAATTACACAAGAACAGGCTTAGCGAACGGCTTCTTGAGGGGAAAGGTGTAAATCTGTGAGATGAATTAACAGATCACAAAGAAGTTTCTCAGAAAGCTTCTTTCTCATTTTGATTGGAGGCCCTATAGTCTTCAAAAGGATCCGAAATATCAGTTCTCAGACTCCACAGCAATAAGACAAGCAAAGAGCTCCACGAAATACAGCTGTAATTCAGTGAGTGGAAGTCACACATCACGAAGCAGTTGCTCAGAAACTTCTTTCCACTTTTCATCTGACGATATTCTCTTTTTCACAATAGGCCTCTATATGCTTCCAAATCTCCCTTTGCAAATTCTACAAGATCAGTCTTAACGAACGGCTTTTGGAAGGGCAAGCTGTAACTCTGTGAGATGAATTCACAGAACACAAAGAAGTTTCTCAGAAAGCTTCTTTCTCATATTGATTGGAGGATACCTCCTTTGGCACTCTAGTCTTCAAAGACATCCGAAATATCAGTTCTCAGATTCCACAGAAATAAGGCTAGCACACAGCTCCATGAAATACAGCTGTAACTCAGTGAGTGGAAGTCACACATCACAAAGCAGCTGCTCAGAAAGCTTCTTTCCAGTTTTCATCTGAATATATTTTCTTTTTCACCGTAGGCCTCTACGGCATTCCAAATATCCCTTTGCAAATTCTACAAGAAAAGTCTTAGCGAACGGCTTCTGGAAGATACAGTTGTAACTCTGTGAGATGAATTCACAGAACACAGAGCAGTTTCTAAGAAAGCTTCTTTCCAGTTTTCATCTGAGGATACTTCCCTTTTCACCATAGCACTCCATGGGCTTCCAAATATCACTTTTCCAATTCCACAAGAACAGTCTTAACGAAAGGCTTCGTGAAGGGAAAGCTGTAACTCTGTGAGATGAATTCACAGATCACAAGGAAGTTTCTCAGAAAGTCTCTTTCTCATTTTGATCAGAGGATACTTCCTTTGGCCCTATAGACTTCAAAAGGATTCGAAATATCAGTTCTCAGATTCCACAGAAATAAGGCTAGCAAACAGCTCCACGAAATACAGCTGTAACTCAGTGAGTGGAAGTCACACATCACAAAGCAGTTGCTCAGAAAGCTTCTTTCCAGTTTTCTTCTAAGGATATTGTCTTTTTCACCTTAGGCCTCTATGGGCTTCCAAATATCCCTTTCCAAATTCCACAAGAACCGTCTTAGCGAACGGTTTCTGAATGGGACAGCTGTAACTCTGTGAGATGAATTCACAGAACACAAAGCAGTTTTTCAGAAAGCTTCTGTCCAGTTTTTATCTGAGGATATTTCCCTTTTCACCGTAGCCCTAAATGGGCTTCCAAATATCACTTTACAAATTCCACAAGAACAGTCTCAGCAAAAGGCTTCTTGAGGGGAAAGCTGTACCTCGGTGAGATGAATTCACAGATCACAAAGAAGTTTCTCAGAAAGCTTCTTTCTCATTTTGATCGGAGGATATTTCCTTAGGCCCTATGGTCTTCAAAGGGATCCGAAATATCAGTTCTCAGATTCCACAGAAATAAGGCTAGCAAACAGCTCCATGAAATACAGCTGTAACTCAGTGAGTGGAAGTCTCACATCACAAGGCAGTTCCTCAGAAAGCTTCTTTCCAGTTTTCTTCTGAGGATAATTTCTTTTTCACCATAGGCCTCTATGGGTTTGCAAATATCCCTTTGCAAATTCCATAAGAAGAGTTTCAGCGAATGGCTTCTTTAGCGGAAAGCTGTAACTCTGTGAGATGAATTCACAGATCAAAACGAGGTTTCTCAGAAGGCTTCTTCCTCATTTTGATCGGAGGATATTTCCTTTGGCCCCACAGTGTTCAAAGGGGTCCGAAATATGAGTTCTCAGATTCCACAGAAATAAGGCTAGCAAACAGCTCCACGAAATACAGCTGTAACTAAGTGAGCGGAAGTCACACATCACAAAGCAGTTGCTCATAAAGCTTCTTTCCAGTTTTCATCTGAGGATATTCTCTTTTTCACCATAGGATTCTAGGGGCTTCCAAATATCCCTTTGCGAATTACACAAGAACGGTATAAGTGAACGGCTTTTGGAGAGAAAAGCTGTAACTCTGTGAGATAAATTCACAGAACACAGAGCAGTTTTTCAGAAAGCTTCTTTCCTGTTTTTGTCTGAGGATATTTCCCTATTCACCATAGCCCTCCATGGGCTTCCAAATATCACTTTGCAAATTCCACAAGAACAGGCTTAGCGTCCGGCTTCTTGAGGGGAAAGCTGTAACTCTGTGAGATGAATTAACAGAACACGAAGCAGTTTCTCAGAAAGCTTTTTTCCTGATTTCATCTGAGGATATTTAATTTTTCCACCGTAGCCCTCTATGGGCAACGAAATATCACTGTGCAAACTCCACAAGAACAGGCTTAGCGAAAGGCTTCTTGAGGGGAAATCTGTAACTCTGTGAGATGATTTCACAGAACACAAAGAAGTTTCTCAGAAAGATTCTTTCTCTTTGTTATCGTAGGATATTGCCTTTGGCCTTATACTCTGCAAAGGGATCCGAAATATCAGTTCTCAGATTCCACATAAATAAGGCTAGCAAACGGATCCACGAAATACAGATGTAACTCTGTGAGTGGAAGTCACACATCACAAAACAGTTTCTCAGAAAGCTTCTTTCCAGATTTCATCTGAGGATATTTCCTTTTTCACCGTAGCCCAGTGTGAGCATCGAAACATCACTTTGCAAATTCCACAAGAAAAGGCTTAGCGAAAGGCTTCTTGAGGGGAAATATGTAACTCTGTGAGATGATTTCACAGAACACAAAGAAGTTTCTCAGAAAGCTTCTTTCTCTTTGTTATCGTAGGATATTGCCTTTGGCCTTATAGTCTGCAAAGGGATCCGAAATATCAGTTCTCAGATTCCACAGAAATAAGGCTAGCAAACGGATCCATGAAATACAGATGTAACTCTGTGAGTGGAAGTCACACATCACAAAACATTTTCTCAGAAAGCTTCTTTCCAGGTTTTCTCTGAGGATATTTTCTTTTTCACCATAGCCCTCTATGGGCTTCCAAATATCACTTTGCAAATTGCACAAGAACACGCTTAGCGAACGGCTTCCTGAGGGGAAAGCTGTAACTCTGTGAGATGAATTAACAGAACACTACGCAGTTTCTCAGAAAGCTTCTTTCCAGATTTCATTTGAGGATATTTCCTTTTTCATGGTAGCCTTCTATGGGAATCGAAATATCACTTTGCAAATTCCACAAGAACAGTCTAAGGGAACGGCTTCTTGAGGGGAAAGCTGTAACTCTGTCAGATGATTTCACAGAACACGAATGTGATTCTCAGAAACCTTCTTTGTCTTTCTTATCGGAGAATATTTCCTTTGGCCCTATAGCCTTGAAAGGGATCCGAAATATCAGTTCTCATATTCCACAGAAATAAGGCTAGCAAACAGATCCATGAAATAAAGATGTAACTCTGTGAGTGGAAGTCACACATCACAAAGCAGTTTCCCAGAAAGTTTATTTCCAGTTTTTCTCTGAGGATATTTCCTTTTTTACCGTAGACCTCTATAAGCATGGAAATATCACTTTGCAAATTCCACAAGAACAGATTCAGAGAAAGGCGTCTTGAGGGGAAAGCTGTAACTCTGTGAGATGATTTCACAGAACACAAAGAAGTTTCTCAGAAAGCTTCTTTCTCTTTGTTATCGGAGGATATTTCCTTTGGCCCTATAGTCTTCAAAGGGATTCGAAATATCTGTTCTCAGATTCCACAGAAATAAGGCTAGAAAAGAGATCCACGAAATACAGATGTAACTCTGTGAGTGGAAGTCACACATCACAAAGCAGTTTC
>NC_037677.1:12789386-12818625 GCF_003255815.1 Theropithecus gelada
CGGTTTCTCAAAAAGCTTCTTTCCAGATTTCATCTGAGGATATTTTCTTTTTCACTGTAGCCCTCTTTGGGCATCGAAATATCACTTTGCAAATTCCACAAGAACCAGCTTAGCGAAAGGCTTCTTGAGGGGAAAGCTGTAACTCTGTGAGATGATTTCACAGAACACAAAGAAGTTTCTCAGAAAGCTTCTTTCTCTTTGCAACCGGAGGACATTTCCTTTGGCCCCATAGTCTTCAAAGGGATCCGAAATATCAGTTCTCAGATTCCACAGAAATAAGGCTAGCAAACAGTTTCACGAAATACAGATGTACCTCTGTGAGTGGAAGTCCCACATCACAAAGCGGTTTCTCAGAAAGCTTCTTTCCAGTTTTTCTGTGAGGATATTTCCTTTTTCACCCTAGCCCTCTATGGGAATCGAAATATCACTTTGCAAATTCCAAAAAAACAGGCTTAGCGAAAGGCTTCTTGAGGGGAAAGCTGTAACTCTGTGAGATGAATTCACAGAACACTAAGCAGTTTCTCAGAAAGCTTCTTTCCAGATTTAATCTCAGGATATTTCCTTTTTCACCGTAGCCCTCTATGGGCAACGAAATCTCACTTTGCGAATTCCACCACAAAAGGCTTAGCGAAAAGCTTCTTGAGGGGAAAGCTGTAACTCTGTGAGATGATTTCACAGAACACAAAGAAGTTTCTCAGAAACCCTCTTCCTCTTTGATAACGGAGGATATTCCCTTTGGCCCTAGAGTCTTCAAAAGGATCCGAAATATCTGTTTTCAGATTCCACAGAAATAAAGCTAGCAAAGAGATCCACGACATACAGATATAACTCTGGGAGTGGAAGTCACACGTCAAAGAGCAGTTTCTCAGAAAGATTCTTTCCAGTTTTTCTCTGAGGATATTTTCTTTTTCACCATAGCCCCCTATGGGCTTCCAAATATCACTTGGCGAATTCCACAAGAACAGGCTTAGCGAGCAGCTTCTTGTGGGGAAAGCGGTAACTCTGTGAGATGAAATAACAGAGCACTAAGCAGTTTCTCAGAAAGCTTCTTTCCAGTTTTCATCGGAGGATATTTAATTTTTCACCATAGACCTCTAAGGGCTTCCAAATATCACTTTTTAAATTCCACAAGAACTGTCTTAGCGAAAGGCTTCTTGAAGGGAAAGCTGTAACTCTATGAGATGATTTCACAGAACACAGAGAACTTTCTAATAAAGCTTCTTTCTCTTTGTTATAGGAGGATATTTCCTTTGGCCGTATAGTCTACAAAGGGATCCGAAATATCCGTTCTCAAATTCCACAGAAATAAGGCTAGCAAACAGATCCACGAAATACAGCTGTAACTCTGTGAGTGGAAGTCACACATCACAAAGCAGTTTCTCAGAAAGCTTCTTTCCAGTTTTTCTCTGACAATATTTTATTTTTACCCATAGCCCTCTATGGAATTCCAAAAATCACTTTGCAAATTCCAGAAAAACAGGGTTAGCGAATGACTTCATGAGGGGAAACCTTTTACCCCGTGAGATGAATTAGTAGAACACTAAGCTGTTTCTCAGAAAACTTCCTTCCAGTTTTCATCCGAGGATATTTCCTTTTTCACCGTAGCCTGCCATGGGCTTCCAAATATCACTTTGCAAATTCCACAAGAACAGTCATAGCGAAAGGCTTCTTGAGGGGAAAGTTGTAAGTCTGTGAGATGATTTCAAACAACACAAAGAAGGTTCTCAGAAAGCTTCTTTCTCTTTGTTATGGGACGATATTTCCTTTGGCCCTAGAGTCTTCAAAGGTATTCGAAATGTAGGTTCTCAGATTCCACAGAAATAAGGCTAGCAAACAGATCCACGAAATACAGCTGTTACTCTCTGAGTGGAAGTCACACATCACAAAGAAGTTTCTCAGAAAGCTTCTTTCCAGTTTTTCTCTGAGGATATTTTCTTTTTCCCCATAGCCCTCTATGGGCATCCAAATATCACTTTGCTAATTCCACAAGAACAGGCTTAGTGAGCGGCTTCTTCAGAGGAAAGCTGTAACTGTGTGAGATGAATTAAGGGAACAATAAGCAGTTTCTGGGAAAGCTTCTTTCCAGGTTTCATCTGAGGATATTTCCTTTTTCACCATAGCCTTCTAAGGGCTTCCAAATATCACTCTGCAAATTCCACAAGAACTGTCTTAGCGAAAGGCTTCTTGAGGGGAAAGCTGTAACTCTGTGAGATGATTTCACAAAACACAAAGAAGATTCTCAGAAACCTTCTTTCTCTTTGTTTTCGGAGGATATTTCCTTTGGCCCTCTAGTCTTCAAAGAGATCCGAAACATCTGTTCTCAGAATCCACAGAAATAAGGCTAGCAAAGAGATCCACGAAATACAGATGTAACTCTGTGAGTGGAAGTCACACATAAGAAATCAGTGTCTCAAAAAGCTTCTTTCCAGTTTTTCTCGGAGGATATATTCTTTTTCAACATAGCCCACTATGGGCTTCCAAATATCACTTTCCGAATTCCACAAGAAGAGGCTTAGCGAGCGACATCTTGAGGGGAATGCTGTAACTCTATGAGATGAATTAACAAAACACTAAGAAGTTTCTGAGAAAGCTTCTTTCCAGTTTTCATCGGAGGATATTTCCTTTTTCACCCTAGCCCTCTATAGGCTTCCAAATATCTCTTTCCAAATCCAACAAGAACTGTCTTAGCGGAAGGCTTCTGGAGGGGAAAGCTGTAACTCTGTGAGATGATTTCACAGAACACAAAGAAGTTTTTCAGAAAGCTTCTTTCTCTTTGTTATCGGAGGATATTTCCTTTGACCCTATAGTCTTCCAAGGGATCTGAAATATCTGTTCTCAGATTCCACAGAAATAAGGCTACAAAAAGATCCACGAAATACACATCTAACTCTGTTAGTGGAAGTCACACATCACAAAGCAGTTTCTCAGAAAGTTTCTTTCCAGTTTTTCTCTGAGGATAAGTTCTTTTTCACAATAGCCCTATATGGGCTTCCAAATATCACTTTGCGAATTCCCGAAAAAGTGGATTCGCGAGTGGATTCCTGAGGGGAAAGCTGTAACTCTGTGAGATGAATTAACAGAACACTAAGCAGTTTCTCAGAAAGCTTCTTTCCAGATTTCCTCGGTGGATATTTCCTTTTTCACCATAGCCATCTATGGGCTTCCAAATATCACTTTGCAAATTCCAGAAGAACTGTCTTAGCGAAAGACTTCTTGAGGGGAAAACTGTAGCTCTGTGAGATGATTTCACAGAACACAAAGAAGTTTCTCAGAAAGCTTCTTTCTCTTTGTTATCGGAGGATATTTCCTTTGGCCCTATAGTCTTCCAAGGGATCCGAAACATCTGTTCTAAGATTCCACAGAAATAAGGCTAGCAAAGAGATCCACGAAATACAGATGTAATTCTGTGAATGGAAGTCACACATCACAAAGCAGTGTCTCAGAAAGTTTCTTTGCAGTTTTTCTCGGACGATATTTTCTTTTTCACCATAGCCCTCTATGGGCTTCCAGATATCACTTTGGGAATTCCACAAGAACAGGCTTAGCGAGTGGCTTCTTGAGGGGAAAGCTGTAACTCTGTGAGTTGAATTAACAGAACACTAAGCAGTTTCTCAGAAAGCTTCTTTCCAGATTTAATCGGAGGATATTTCCTTTTCACCATAGCCCTCTATGGGCTTCCAAATATCGCTTTGCATATTCCACAAGAACTGTCTTAGCGAAAGGCTTCTTGAGGGGAAAGCTGTAACTCTGTGAGATGATTTCACAGAACACAAAGAACTTTCTCAGAAAGCTTCTTTCTCTTTGTTACCGGATTATATTTCCTTTGACCCTCTAGTCTTCAAAGAGATCAGAAATATCTGTTCTCAGATTCCACAGAAATAAAGATAGCAAAGAGATCCACGAAATACAGATTTAACTCTGTGAGTGGAAGTCACACATCACAAAGCAGTTTCTCAGAAAGATTTCCAGTTTTACTCTGAGGATGTTTTCTCTTTCACCATAGCCCTCTATGGGCTTCCAAATATCACTTTGCGAGTTCCACAAGAACAGGCTTAGCGAGCGGCTTCTTGAGGGGAAAGCTGTAACTCCGTGAGATGAATTAACAGAACACTAAGCAGTTTCTCAGAAAGCTTCTTTCCAGATTTCATCGGAGGATATTTCCTTTTTCACCATAGCCCTCTATGGGCTTCCAAATATCACTTTGCAAATTCCAAGAGAACTGTCTTAGCGAAAGGCTTCTTGAGGGGAAAACTGTAACTTTGTGGGATGATTTCACAGAACACATAGAATTTTCGCAGAAAGTTTCTTTCTCTTTGTTATCAGAGGATATTTCGTTTGGCCCTCTAGTATTCCAAGGGATCCGAAATATCTGTTCTCAGATTCCACATAAATAAGGCTAGCAAAGAGATCCATGAAATACAGTTTTAACTCTGTGAGTGGAAGTCACACATCACAAATCAGTGTCTCAGAAAGCTTCTTTCCACTTTTTCTCTGAGGATATTTTCTTTTTCACCATATCCCTCTACGAGCTTCCAAATATCACTTTGCGAATTCCAAAAGAACAGGCTTCGCGAGCGGCTTCTTGAGGGGAAAGCTGTAACTCTGTGAGATACATTAACAGAACACTAAGCAGTTTCTCAGAAAGCTTCTTTCCAGATGTCATCGGAGGATATTACCTTTTTCACCACAGCCATCTATGGGCTTCCAAATATCACTTTGCGAATTCCACAAGAACAGGCTTAGCGAGCGGCTTCTTAAGGGGAAAGCTGTTACTCTGTGAGATGAATTAACAGAACACTAAGCAGTTTCTCAGAAAGCTTCTTTCCAGATGTCATCGGAGGATATTTCTTTTTTCACCTTAGCCCTCTACGGGTTTACAAATATCACTTTGGAAATTCCACAAGAACTGTCTTAGCGAAAGACTTCTTGAGGGGAAAGATGTAACTCTGTGAGATGATTTCACAGAACACAAAGTAGTTTCTCAGAAACATTCTTTCTCTTTGTTATCAGAGGATATTTCCTTTGGCCCTCTAGTCTTCAAAGGGATCCGAAATATCTGTTCTCAGATTAAACTGAAATAAAGCTAGCAAAGAGATCCACGAAATACAGATGTAACTCTGTGAGTGGAAGTCACACATCACAAAGCAGTTTCTCAGAAAGCTTCTTTCTCTTTGTTATCGGAGGACATTTCTTTTGGCCCTCTAGTCTTCCCAGGGATCCGAAATATCTGTTCTCAGATTCCACAGAAATAAGGCTAGCAAAGAGATCCACGAAACAGACATGTAACTCTGTGAGTGGAAGTCTCACATCACAAAGCAGTTTCTCAGAAAGCTTCTTTCCAGTTTCTCTCGGAGGATATTTTCTTTTTCACCATAACCCCCTATGGGCTTCCAAATATCACGTTGCGAATTCAACAAGAACAGGCTTAGCGAGCGGCTACTTGAGGGGAAAGCCGTAACTCTGTGAGGTGAATTAACAGAACACTAAGCAGTTTCTCAGAAAGCTTCTTTCTCTTTGTTATCGGAGGATATTTCCTTTGGCACTATAGTCTTCAAAGGAATCCGATATATCTGTTCTCAGATTCCACAGAAATAAGGCTAGCAAAAAGATCCACGAATTACAGATGTAACTCTGTGAGTGGAAGTCATACATCACAAAGCAGTTTCTCAGAAAGCTTCTTTCCAGTTTTTCTCTGAGGATATTTTCTTTTTCACCATAGCCCTCTATGGGCTTCCAAATACAACTTGGCGAATTTCACAAGAACAGGCTTAGTGAGCGGCTCCTTGAGGGGAAATCTGTAACTTTGTGAGATGAATTAACAGAACACTAAGCAGTTTCTCAGAAAGCTACTTTCCAGATTTCATCGGAGGATATTTCCTTTTACACCAGAGCCCTCTAAGGGCTTCCAAATACCACTTTGCAAATTCCACATGAACTGTCTTAGCGAAAGGCTTCTTGAGGGGAAAGCTGTAACTCTGTGAGATGATTTCACAGAACACAAAGAACTTTCTCAGAAAGCTTTTTTCTCTTTGTTATCGGAGGATATTTCCTTTGGCCCTAGAGTCTTCAAAGGGATCCGAAATATCTTTTCTCAGATTCCACAGAAATAAGGCTAGCAAAGAGATCCGCGAAATACAGACGTAACTCTGTGAGTGGAAGTCACACATCCCAAAGCAGTTTCTCAGAAAGCTTCTTTCCAGTTTTTCTCGGATGTTATTTTCTTTTTCACCATAGCCCTCTATGGCCTTCCAAATATCACTTTGCGAATTCCACAAGAACAGGCTTAGCGAGCAGCTTTTGGAGGGGAAAGCTGTAACTTTGTGTGATGAATTAACGGAACACTAAGCAGTTTCTCAGAAAGCTTCCTTCCAGATTTAATCTGAGGATGTTACCTTTTTCACCAGAGCCCTCTATGGACTTCCAAATATCACTTTGCAAATTCTACAAGAACTGTCTTAGCGAAAGGCTTCTTGAGGGGAAAGCTGTAACTCTGTGAGATGATTTCAGAGAACACAAAGAAGTTTCTCAAAAGGTTCCTTCTCTTTGTTATCGGAGGATATTTCCTTTGGACCTCTAGTCTTCCAAGGGATCCGAAATATCTGTTCTCAGATTCCACAGAAATAAGGCTAGCAAAGAGATCCACGAAATACAGGTGTAACTCTGTGAGTGGAAGTCACACAACACAATGCAGTTTCTCAGAAAGCTCCTTTCCAGTTTTTCTCTGCGGATATTTTGTTTTACACCGTAGCCCTCTATGGGCTTCCAAATATCACTTTGTGAATTCCTCAAGAACACGCTTAGCTAGCGGCTTCTTGAGGGGAAAGCTGTAACCCTGTGAGATGAATTAACAGAACACTAGGCAGTTTCTCAGAAACCTTCTTTCCAGATTTCATCTGAGGATATCACCTTTTTCCCCATAGCCCTCTATCGGCTTCCAAATATCACTTTGCAATTTCCCCTAAACCTGCCTTGGCGAAAGGCTTCTTGAGGGGAAAGCTGTGACTCTGTGAGATGATTTCACAGAACACAAACAAGTTTCTCAGAAAGCTTCCTTCTCTTTGTTATTGGAGAATATTTCCTTTGGCCCTCTAGTCTTCCAAGGGATCCGAAATATCTGTTCTCAGTTTCCACACAAATAAGGCTAGCAAAGAGATACATGAAATACAGATGTAACTCTCTGAGAGGAAGTCACACAACACAAAGCAGTTTCTCAGAAAGCTTCTTTCCAGTTTTTCTCTGAGGATATTTTCTTTTTCACCATAGCCCTCTATGGGCTTCCAAATGTCACTTTGTGAATTGCACAAGAACAGGCTTACCGAGCGGCTTCCTGAGGCGAATGCTGTAACTCTGTGAGATGAATTAACAGAACACTAAGCAGTTTCTCAGAAAGCTTCTTTCCAGATTTCATCGGGGGATATTTCCTTTTTCAGCATAGACCTCTATGGGCTTCAAATATCACTTTGCCAATTCCACAACAACTGTCTTAGCGAAAGGCTTCTTGAGGGGAAAGCTGTAACTCTGTGAGATGATTTCAGAGAACACAAAGAAGTTTCTCAGAAAGTTTCTTTCTCTTTGTTATCGGAGGATATTTCCTTTGGACCTCTAGTCTTCCAAGTGATGGGAAATATCTGTTCTCAGATTCCATAGAAATAAGGCTAGCAAAGAGATCCACGAAATACAGATGTAACTCTGTGAGTGGAAGTCACACATCACAAAGCAGTGTCTCTGAAAGCTTCTTTCCAGTTTGTCTCTGAGGATAATTTTTTCTTCACCATAGCCCTCTATGGGCTTCCAAATATCACTTTGCGAATTCCACAAGAACAGGCTTAGCTAGCGGCTTCTTGGGGGGAAAGCTGTAACTCTTTGAGATGAATTAACAGAACACTAAGCAGTTTCTCTGCAAGCTTCTTTCCAGATTTCATCGCAGGATATTTCCTTTTTCACCATAGCCCTCTATGAGATTCCAAATATCGCTTTGCAAATTCCACAAGAAATGTTTGGCGAAAGGCTTCCTGAGGGGAAAGTTGTAACTCTGTGAGATGATTTCACAGAACCCGAAGAAGTTTCTCAGAAAGCTTCTTCCTCTTTGTTATGGGAGGATATTTCCTTGGGCACTAGAGTCTTCAAAGGGATCTGAAATATCCGTTCTGAGATTCCACAGAAATCAGGTGAGCAAAGAGTTCCACGAAATACAGATGTAAATCTGTGAGTGGAAGTCACACATCACAAAGTAGTTTCTCAGAAAACTTCTTTCCAGTTTTTCTCTGAGGATATTTTCTTTTTCACCATAGCCCTCTATGGGCTTCCAACTATCACTTTGCGAATTCCACAAGAACAGGCTTAGAGAGCGGCTTCTTGAGGGGAAAGCTGTAACTCTGTGAGATGAATTAACAGAACACTAAGCAGTTTCTCAGAAAGCTTCTTTCCAGATTTAATCTGAGGATATTACCTTTTAACGATAGCCCTTTATGGACTTCCAAATATCAATTTGCAAATTCCACAAGAACCGTCTTAGCGAAAGGCTTCTTGTGGGGAAAGCTGAAACTCTGTGAGATGATTTCACAGAACACAAAGAAGTTTCTCAGAAAGCTTCTTTCTCTTTGTTATCAGAGGATATTTCCTTTGGTCCTATAGTCTTCAAAGGGATCCGAAATATCTGTTCTCAGATTCCACAGAAATAAGGCTAGCAAAGAGATCCACGAAATACAGATGTAACTTTGTGAGTGGAAGTCACACAATACAAAGCTGTGTCTCAGAAAGCTTCTTTCCAGTTTTTCTCTGAGGGTATTTTCTTTTTCACCGTAGCCCTCTATGGGCTTCCAAATATCACTTTGCGAATTCCACAAGAACAGGCTTAGCGAGCGGCTTCTTGAGTGGAAAGCTGTAACTCTGTGAGATGAATTAACACAACAGTACGCAGTTTCTCAGAAAGCTTCTTTCCAGATTTCATCGGAGGATATTTCCTTTCTCACCACCGCCCTCTATGGGCTTCCAAATATCACTTGGAAAATTCCACTAGAACTGTCTTAGCGAAAGGCTTCTTGAAGGGAATGCTGTAACTCTGTGAGATGATTTCACAGAACACAAAGAAGTTTCTCAGAAAGCTTCTTTCTCTTTGTTATCGGAGGATATTTCCTTTGGCCCTAGAGTCTTCAAAGGGATCCGAAATATCAGTTCTCAGATTCCACAGAAATAAGGCTAGCAAAGTGATCCACGAAATACAGATGTAACTCTGTGCGTGGAAGTCACACATCACAAAGCAGTTTCTAAGAAAGCTTCTTTCCAGTTTTTCTCGGAGGATATTTTCTTTTTCACCATAGACCTCTATGGGCATCCAAATATCCCTTTGCGATTTCCACAAGAACAGGCTTAGCGATCGGCTTCTAGAGGGGAAAGCTGTAACTCTGTGAGATGATTTCACAGAACACAAAGAAGTTTGTCAGAAAGCGTCTTTCTCTTTGTTATCGGAGGATGTTTCCTTTAGTCCTATAGTCTTCAAAGGGATCCGAAATATCTGTTCTCACATTCCACAGAAATAAGGCTAGCAAAGAGATCCACGAAATACAGATGTAACTTTGTTTGTGGAAGTCACACATCACAAAGCTGTGTCTCAGAAAGCTTCTTTCCAGTTTTTCTCCGAGGATATTTTCTTTTTCACCATAGCCCTCTATGGGCTTCCAAATATCACTTTGCGAACTCCACAAGAACAGGCTTAGCGAGCGGAGTCTTGAGGGGAAAGATGTAACTCTGCGAGATGAATTAACAGAACACTCAGCAGTTTCTCAGAAAGCTTCTTTCCAGATTTCATCTGAGGATATTTCCTATTTCAACATAGCCCTCTATGGGCTTCCAAATATCACTTTGCAAATTCCACAAGAACTGTCTTAGCGAAAGGCTTCTTGGCGGAAAGCTGTAACTCTGTGAGATGATTTCACAGAACACAAAGAAGTTTCCCAGAAAGCTTCTTTCTCTTTGTTATCGGAGGATATTTCCTTTGGCCCCATGATCTTCCAGGGGATCCAAAATCTCTGTTCTCAGATTCCACAGAAATAAGGCTAGCAAAGACATCCACGAAACACAGATGTAACTCTGTGTGTGGAAGTCACACATCACAAAGCATTTTCTCAGAAAGCTTCTTTCCAGTTTTTCTCAGAGGATATTTTCTTTTTCACCAAAGCCTTCTATGGGCATCCAAATATCCCTTTGAGAATTCCAGAAGAACAGACTTAGCGAGCGGCTTCTTGAGGGGTAATCTGTAACTCTGTGAGAAGAATTAACAGAACACTAAGCAGTTTCTCAGAAAGCTTCTTTCCAGATTTCATCGGACGATATTTCCTTTTTCACCAGCGCCCTTTAAGGGCTTCCAAATATCACTTTGCAAATTCCAGAAGAACTGTCTTAGCGAAAGGCTTCTTGAGGGGAAAGCTGTAACTCTGCGAGATGATTTCACAGAACACAAGGAAGATTCTGGGAAAGCTTCTTTCCCTTTGTTATCGGAGGATATTTCCTTTGGCCCTATAGTCTTCAAAGAATCCGAAATATCTGTTCTCAGATTCTAAAGAATTAAGGCCAGGAAAGAGATCCACGAAATACAGATATAACTCTGTGAGTGGAAATCACACAGCACAAAGCAGTTTCTCAGAAAGCTTCTTTCCAGTTTTCCTCTGAGGATATTTTCTTTTTCACCAAAGCCCTGTATGTGCTTCCAAATACCAATTTGCGTATTCCACAAGAACAGGCTTAGCGAGCGGCTTCTTGAGGGGAAATCTGTAAGTCTGTGAGATAAATTAACAGAACACTAAGCAGTTTGTCAGAAAGCTTCTTTCCAGATTTCATCGGAGGATATTTCCTTTTTCACCATAGCCCTCTAAGGGCTTCCAAATATCACTTTGCAAATTCCACAAGAACTGTCTCAGCGAAAGGCTTCTTGAGGGGAAAGATGTAACTCTGTGAGATGATTTCACAGAACACAAAGAAGTTTCTCAGAAAGCTTCTTTCTCTTTGCTATGGGAGGATATTTCCTTTGGCCCCATAGTCTTCAAAGAGATCCACAGTATCTCTTCTCAGATTCCACGGAAATAGGGCTAGCAAAGACATCCACGAATTACAGATGTAACTCTGTGATTGGAATTCACACAACACAAAGCAGTTTCTCAGAAAGTTGCTTTCCGGTTTTTTTCTGAGGATATTTTCTTTTTCACCATAGCCCTCCATGGCCTTCCAAATATCACTTTGCGAATTCCACAAGAACAGGCTTAGAGAGTGGCTTCTTTAAGAGAAAGCTGTAACACTGTGAGATGAATTAACACCACACCAAGCAGTTTGTCCGAAAGCTTCTTTACAGATTTCATCGGAGGATATTCCCTTTTTCACCAGAGCCCTCTATGGGCTTCCAAATATCACTTTGCAAACTCCACAAGAACTGTCTTAGCGAAAGGCTTCTTCAGGGGAAAGCTGTAACTCTGTGAGATGATTTCACAGAACACTAAGAAGTTTCTCAGAAAGCTTCTTTCTCTTTGTTGTCGGAGGATATTATTTTGGCCCTATAATCTTCAAAGGGATCCGAAATATCTGTTCTCAGATTCCACAGAAATAAGGCTAGCAAAGAGATCCAGGAAATACAGATGTAACTCTGTGAGTGGAAGTCACACAATACAAAGCAGTTTCTCAGAAAGCTTCTTTCCATTTTTACTCTGAGGATATTTTCTTTTTCACCATAGCCCTCTATGGGCTTCCAAATATCACTTTCCCAATTCCACAAGAACAGGCTTAGCGAGCGGCTTCTTGAGGGCAAAGCTGTACCTCTGTGAGATGAATTAACAGAACATTAAGCAGTTTCTCAGAAATCTTCTTTCCAGATTTCAACGGAGGATATTTCCTTTTTCACCATAGCCCTCTATGGGCTTCCAAATATGACTTTGCGAATTCCACAACAAGAGGCTTAGCGAGCGCCTTCTTGAGAGGAAAGCTGTAACTCTGTGAGATGAATTAACAAAACACTAAGCAGTTTCTCAGAAAGCTTCTTTCGAGATTTCATCGGAGGATATTTCCTTCTTCACCGGAGTCCTCTATGGACTTCCAAATATCACTTTCCAAATTCCACAAGAACTGTCTTTGCGAAAGGCTTCTTGAGTGGAAAGCTGTAACTCTCTGAGATGATTTCACAGAACACAAAGAAGTTTCTCAGAAAGCTTCATTCTCTTTGTTATCGGAGGATATTTCCTTTGACCCTAGAGTCTTCAAAGGGATCCGAAATATCTGTTCTCAGATTATACAGAAATAAGGCTAGCAAAGAGATCCACGAAATACAGATGTAAATCTGTGAGTGGAAGTCACACATCACAACGCAGTTTCTCAGGAAGCTTCTTTCCAGTTTTTCTCGGAGGATACTTTCTTTTTCACCATAGCCCTCTATGGGCTTCCATATATCACCTTACGAATTCCACAAGAACAGGCTTAGCAAGCGGCTTCCAGAGCGGAAAGCTGTAACTCTGTGAGATGAATTAACAGAACACTAAGCAGTTTCTCAGAAAGCTTCTTTGCAGGTTTCATCGGAGGATATTTCCTTTTTCACCAGCGCCCTCTATGGCCTTCCAAATATCACTTTGCAAATTCCATAAGAACTGTCTCAGCGAAAGGCTTCTTGAGGGGAAAGCTGTAACTCTGTGAGATGATTTCACAGAACACAAAGAAGTTTCTCTAAGGATTCTTTCTCTTTGTTATCGGAGGATATTTCCTTTCGCACTAGAGTCTTCAAAGGGATCCGAAATGTCTGTTCTCAGACTCCACAGAAATAAGGCTAGCAAAGAGATCCACGAAATACAGAAGTAACTCTGTGAGTGGAAGTCACACATCACAAAGCAGTTTCTCAGAAAGATTCTTTCCAGTTTCTCTCTGAGGATATTTCCTTTTTCACCGTAGCCCTCTATGGACGTCCAAATATCACTTTACGAATTCCACAAGAACAGGCTTAGTGAGCGGCTTCTTGAGGGGAAAGCTGTAACTCTGTGAGATGAATTAACAGAACACTAAGCAGTTTCTCAGAAAACTTCTTTCCAGATTTGATTAGAGGATATTTCCTTTTTCATCAGCGCCCTGCATTGGTTTAGAAATATCACTTTGCAAATTCCACAAGAACTGTTTTAGCGGAAGGCTTCTAGAGGGGATGGCTGTAACTCTGTGAGTGGTTTCACAGACCACAAAGAAGTTTCTCAGAAAGCTTCCTTATCTTTTTCATCGGAGGATATTTCCTTTGGCCCTATACTTTTCAAAGGGGTCCGAAATATCTGTTCTCAGATTCCACAGAAATAAGGCTAAAAAAGAGATCCACGAAATACAGATGTAACTCTGTGAGTGGAAGTCACACATCACATAGGAGTTTCTCAGAAAGCTGCTTTGTCTTTGTTATAGGAGGATATTTCCTTTGGCCCACTAGTCTTCCCAGGGATCCGAAATATCTGTTGTCAGATTACCCAGAAATAAGGCTAGCAAAGATATCCACGAAATACAGATGTAACTCTGTGAGTGGAAGACACACATCACAAAGCAGTTTCTCAGAAAGTTTCTTTCCAGTTTCTCTCAGAGGATATTTTCTTTGTCACCATAACCCTCTATGGGCTTCCAAATATCACCTTGGGAATTCGACAAGAACAGGCTTACCGAGCGGCTTCTTGAGGGGAAATCTGTAACACTGTGAGATGAATTAACAGAACACTAAGTATTTTCTCAGGAAGCTTCTTTCTTGATTTCACCGAAAGATATTTCCTTTTTCACCAGAGCCCTCTATGGCCTTCCAAATATCACTTTGCAAATTCCACAAGAACTGTCTTAACGAAAGTCTTCTTCAGCGGAAAGCTGTAACTCTGTCAGATGATTTCACAGAACACTAAGAAGTTTCTATGAAAGCTTCTTTCTCTTTGTTATCGGAGGATATTTCCTTTGGCCCTATAGTCTTCAAAGGGATCCGAAAAATCTGTGCTCAGATTCCACAGAAATAATGCATGCAAAGACATGCATGAAATACAGATGTAACTCTGTGAGTGGAAGTCACACATCACAAAGCAGTTTCTCAGAAAGCTTCTTTCCACTTTTACTCTGAGGATATTTTCTTTTTCACCATAGCCCTCTATGGGCTTCCAAATATCCCTTTGCGAATTCCACAAGAACAGGCTTAGAGAGCGGCTTCTTGAGAGGAAAGCTGTAACTCTGTGAGATGATTTCACAGAACACAAAGAAGTTTCTCAGAAAGCTTCTTTCTCTTTGTAATCGGAGGATATTTCCTTTGGCCCTATAGTCTTCAAAGGGATCCGAAATATCTGTTCTCAGATTCCACAGAAATAAGGCTAGCAAAGAGATCCGTGAAATACAGATCTAACTCTGTGAGTGGAAGTCACACATCGCAGAGCAGTTTCTCAGAAGGCTTCTTTCCAGATTTCATCTGAGGATATTTCCTTTTTCACCATAGACCTCTATGGGCTTCCAAATATCACTTTACCAATTCCATAAGAACTGTCTTAGCGAAAGGCTTCTTGAGGGGAAAGCTGTAACTCTGTGAGGTGATTTCACAGAACACAAAGAAGTTTCTCAGAAAGCTTCTTTCTCTTTGTTATCGGAGGATATTTCCTTTTGCCCTATAGTCTTCGAAGGGATCCGAAATATCTGTTCTCAGATTCCACAGAAATAAGGCTAGCAAAGACATCCATGAAATACAGATGTAACTCTGTGAGTGGAAGTCACACATCACAAAGCAGTTTCTCAGAAAGCTTCTTTCCAGTTTTTCTCTGAGGATATTTTCTTTTTCACCATAGCCCTCTATGGGCTTCCAAATATCACTTTGCGAATTCCACAAGAACACGCTTAGCGAGCGGCTAGTTGTAGGGAAAGCTGTAACTCTGTGAGATGAATTAACAGAACACTAAGAAGTTTCTCAGAAAGCTTCTTTCCAGATTTCTTCGGAGGATATTTCCTTTTTCACCAGCGCCTTCTATGGGCTTCCAAATATCACATTGAAAATTCCACAAGAACTGTCTTAGCGAAAGGCTTCTGGAGTGGAAAGCTGTAACTCTGTGAGATGATTTCACAGAACACAAAGAAGTTTTCAGAAAGATTCTTTCCTTTGTTATCAGAGGCTATTTCCTTTGGCCCTATTGTCTTCAAAGGGATCCGAAATATCTGTTCTCAGATTCCACAGAAATAAGGCTAGCAAAGAGATCCAAGAATTACAGATGTAACTCTGTGAGTGGACGTCACACATCACAAAGCAATTTCTCAGAAAGCTTCTTTCCAGTTTTTCTCTGAGGATATTTTCTTGTTCACCTTAGTCCTCTATGGGCTTCCAAATATCACTTTGCAAATTCCACAAGAACAGGCTTAGCGAGCGGCTTCTTGAGGGGAAAGCAGTAACTCTGTGAGATGAATTAACAGAACAATAAGCGATTTCTCAGAAAGCTTCTTTGCGGTTTTTCTCGGAAGATATTTTCTTTTTCACCATAGCCCTCTATGGGCTTCCGAATATCACTTTGCGAATTCCACAAGAACAGGCTTAGCCAGCGGCTTCTTGAGGCGAATGCTGTAACTCTGTGAGATGAATTAATAGAACACTAAGCAATTTCTCAGAAAGCTTCTTTCCAGATTTCATCGGAGGATATTTCCTTTTTCACCATAGCCTTCCAGGTTCTTCCAAATATCGCTTTGCAAATTCCACAAGAACTGTCTTAGCGAAAGGCTTCTTGAGGGAAAAGCTGTAACTCTGTGAGATGATTTCACGGAACACAAAGAAGTTTCGCAGAAAGCTTCTTTCTCTTTGTTATCGGAGGATATTTCCTTTGGCCCTCTAGTCTTCAAAGGGATCCGAAATATCTGTTCTCAGATTAAACAGAAATAAAGCTAGCAAAGAGATCCACGAAATACAGATGTAAGTCTGTGAGTGGAAGTCACACATCAAAAAGAAGTTTCTCAGAAAGCTTCTTTCCAGTTTTTCTCTGAGGATATTTTCTTTTTCACCATAGCCCTCTATGGCCTTCCAAATATCACTTTGCGAATTCCTAAAGAAGAGGCTTAGCGAGCGCCTTCTTGACGGGAAAGCTGTAACTCTGTGAGATGAATTAACAGAGCACTAAGCAGTTTCTCAGAAAGCTTCTTTCCAGATTTCATCGGAGGATATTTCCTTTTTCACCATAGCCTTCTAGGGGCTTCCAAATATCACTTTGCAAATTCCACCAGAACTGTCTCAGCGAAAGTTTTCTTGAGAGGAAAACTGTAACTCTGTGAGATGATTTCACAGAACCCAAAGAAGTTTCTCAGAAAGCATCTTTCTCTTTCTTATCGGAGGATATTTCCTTTGGCCCTAGATTTTTCAAAGGGATCCGAAATATCAGTTCTCAGATTCCACAGAAATAAGTGAAGCAAAGAGATCCACGAAATACATATGTAACTCTGTGAGTGGAAGTCACACATAACAAATCAGTTTCTCAGAAAGCTTCTTTCCAGTTTTTCTCCGAGGATATTTTCTTTTTCACCATAGCCCTCTACGGGCTTCCAAATATCACTTTGCAAATTCCACAAGAACAGGCTTAGCGCGCGGCTTCTTGAGGGGAAAGCTGTAACTGTGTGAGATGAATTGAGAGAACACTAAGCAGTTTCTCAGAAAGCTTCTTTCAAGATTTCATCGGAGGATATTTCCTTTTTCAACAGAGCCCTCTTTGGGCTTCCAAATATCACTTTGCAAATTCCACAAGAACTGTCTTAGTGAAAGGCTTCTGGAGGGGAAAGCTGTAACTTTGTGAGACGATTTCACAGAACCCAAAGAAGTTTTCAGAAAGCTTCTTCCCTTTGTTATCGGAGGATATTTCCTTTGGCCCTATTGTCTTCAAAGGCATCCAAAATATCCATTCTCAGATTCCACACAAATAAGGCTAGCAAGAGATTGACGAAATGCAGATGTAACTCTGTGAGTGGAAGTCACACATCACAAAGCAGTTTCTCAGAAAGCTTCTTTCCAGTTTTTCTCTGAGGATATTTTGTTTTGCACCATAGCCCTCTATGGGCTTCCAAATATTACTTTGCCAATTCCACAAGAAGAGGCTTAGCGAGCAGCTTCTTGAGGGGAAAGCTGTAACTCTGTGAGATGATTTAACAGAACACTACGCAGTTACTCAGAAAACTTCTTTCCAGATTTCATCGCAGGATATTTCCTTTGTCAGTATAGTCCTCTATGGGCTTCCAAATATCACTTGGCAAATTCCGCAAGAACTGTCTTAGCGAAAGACTTCTTGAGGGGAAAGCTCTAACTCCGTGAGACGATTTCACAGAACACAAAGAAGTTTCTCAGAAAGCTTCTTTCTCTTTGTTATCAGAGGATATTTTCCTTGGCCCTATAGTCTTCCAAAGGATCCGAAATATCTGTTCTCAGATTCCACAGAAATAAGGCTAGCAAAGACATCCACGAAATACAGATGTAACTCTGTGAGTGGAAGTCACACATCATAAAGCAGTGGGTCAGAAAGCTTCTTTACAGATTTCATGGCAGGATACTTCCTTTTCCCCATAGCCCTCCAGCGGCTTCCAAATATCACTTTGCAAACTCCACAGGAACTGTCTTAGCGAAAGGCTTCTTCAGCGGAAATCTATAACTCTGTGAGATGATTTCACAGAACACCAAGAAGTTTATCAGAAAGCTTCTTTCTCTTTGTTATCAGAGGATATTTCCTTTGGCCCTCTAGTCTTCAAATGGATCCGAAATATCTGTTCTCTGATTCCACAGAAATAAGGCAAGCAAGGAGATCCACGAAATACAGATGTAGCTCTGTGAGTGGAAGTCACACATCACAAAGCAGTTTCTCAGAAATCTTATTTCTCTTTGTTATCGGAGGATATTTCCTTTGGCCCTAGACTCTTCAAAGGGATCCGAAATATCTGTTCTCAGGTTCCACAGAAATAAGGCTAGCAAAGAGATCCACGAAATACAGATGTAACTCTGTGAGTGGAAGTCTCACATCACAAAGCAGTTTCTTAGAAAGCTTCTTTCCAGTTTTTCTCTGAGGATAATTGTTCGTTCAGCAGAGCCCTCTATGGGCTTCCAAATATCTCTTTGCGAATTATACAAGAACAGGCTTAGCGAGCGACTTCTTGAGGGGAAAGTTGTACCTCTGTGAGATGAATTAACAGAACACTAAGCAGTTTCTCAGAAAGCTTATTTCCAGATTTCCTCGGAGGATATTTCCTTTTTCACCATAGCCCTCTATGGGCTTCCAAATATCACTTTCCAAATTCCACAAGAACTGTCTTAGCAAAAGGCTTCTTTAGGGGAAAGATGTAACACTGTGAGATCATTTCACAGAACACGAAGCAGTTTCTCAGAAAGCTTCTTTCTCTTTGTTATAGGAGGATATTTCCTTCGGCCGTAGAGTCTTCAAAGGGATCCGAAATATCTGTTCTCAGATTCCACAGAAATAAGGATAGCAAAGAGATCCACGAAATACAGATGTAACTCTGTGAGTGAAAGTCACACATCACAAAGCAGTTTCTCAGAAAGCTTCTTTCCAGTTTTTCTCTGAGGATATTTTCTTTTTCACCGTAGCCCTCTATGGGCATCCAAATATGACTTTGCGAATTCCACAAGAACAGGCTTAGTGAGCGGCTTCTTTATTGGAAAGCTGTAACTCTCTGAGATGAATTAACAGAACACTAAGCAGTTTCTCAGAAAGCTTGTTTTCAGATTTCATCGGAGGATATTTCCTTTTTCACCATAGCCCTCTATAAGCTTCCGAATACCACTTTGCAAATTGCACAAGAAATGCCTTAGTGAAGGGCTTCTGGAGGGGAAAGCTGTAACTCTGTGAGATGATTTCACAGAACTCAAAGAAGTTTCTCAGAAAGCTTGTTTACCTTTGTTATTGGAGGATATTTCCTTTGGCCCTATAGTCTTCAAAGGGATCAGAGATATCTGTTCACAGATTCCACAGAAATAAGGCTAGCAAAGAGATCCACGAAATACCGATGTAAATCTGTGAGTGTAAGTTACATATCACAAAGAAGTTTCTCAGAAATCTTCTTTCCAGTTTTTCTGGGAGGATAATTTCTTTTTCACCATAGCCCTCTATGGGCTTCCAAATATCACTTTGCGAATTCCACAAGGACAGGCTTAGCGAGCGGCTTCTTGAGGTGAAAGCTGTAATTCTGTGAGATGAATTAACAGAACACTAAGCAGTTTCTCAGAAAACTTCTTTCCAGTTTTCATCGGAGGATATTTCCTTTTTCACGATAGCCCTCTAGGGGCTTCCAAATATCACTTTTCAAATTCCACAAGAACTGTCTTAGCGAAAGGCTTCTTGAGGGGAAAGCTGTAACTCTGTGAGATGATTTCACAGAACACAAAGAAGTTTCTCAGAAAGCTTCTTTCTCTTTGTTATCAGAGCATATTTCCTTTGGCCCTAGACTCTTCAAAGGGATCCGAAATATCAGTTCTCAGATTTCACAGAAATAAGTCAAGCAAAGAGATCCACGAAATACAGCTGTAACTCTGTGAGTGGAAGTCACACATCACAAAGCACTTTCTCAGAAAGCTTCTTTCCAGTTTTTCTCTGAGGATATTTTCTTTTTCACCATAGCCCCCTATGGGCTTCCAAATATCACTTTGCGAAATCCACAAGAACAGGATTAGCGAGCGGCTCCTTGAGGGGAAAGCTGTAACTCTGTGACATGAATTAACAGAACACTAAGCAGTTTCTCCGAAAGCTTCTTTCCAGATTTCATCGGAGGATATTTCTTTTTTCACCTGCGCGCTCTATGGGCTTCCAAATATCACTTTGCAAATTCCACAAGAACTGTCTTACCGAAAGGCTTCTTGAGGGGAAGCTGTAACTCTGTGAGATGATTTCACGGAACACAAGAAGTGTATCAGAAAGCTTCTTTCTCTTTGTTATCGGAGGATATGTCCTTTGACCCTCTAGTCCTCAAAGGGACCTGAAATATCTGTTCTCACATTACACAGTAATAAGGCAAGCAAAGAAATCCACGAAATACAGATGTAATTCTGTGAGTGGAAGTCACACATCACAAAGCAGATTCTCAGAAAGCTTCTTTCCCGATTTCCTCGGAAGATATTTCCTTTTTCACCATAGCCCTCTAAGGGATTACAAATATCACTTTGAAAATTCCATGAGAAGTGTCTTAGCGAAAGGCTTTTTGAGGGGAAAGCTCTAACTCTGTGAGATGATTTCACAGAACACAAAGAGTTTATCAGAACGCTTCTTTCTCTTTGTTATCGGAGGATATTTCCTTTGGCCCTAGAGTCTTCAAAGGGATCCGAAACATCTTTTCTCAGATTCCACAGAAATAAGGCTAGAAAAGAGACCCAGGAAACACAGATGTAACTCTGTGAGTGGAAGTCACACATCACAAAGCAGTTTCTCAGAAAGATTCTTTCCAGTTTTTCTCTGAGGATGTTTTCTTTTTCACCATAGCCCTCTATGGGCTTCCAAATATCACTTTGCCAAATTCAGAAGAACAGGCTGAGCGAGCGGGTTCTTGAAGGGAAACCTGTAACTCTGTGAGATGAATAAACAGAACACTAAGCAGTTTCTCAGAAAGCTTCTTTCCAGATTTCATCGGAGGATATTTCCTTTTTCAGTGGAGCCCTCTATGGGCTTCCAAATATCACTTTGAATATTCCACAAGAACTGTCTTAGTGAAAGGCTTCTTGAGGGGAATGCTGTAACTCTGTGAGATGGCTTCACAGAACACAAAGAATTACTGAGAAAGCTCCTTTCTCTTTGTTATCTTAGGATATTTCCTTTGGCCCTATAGTATTGAAAGGGATCTGAAATATCTGTTCTCAGATTCCACAGAAAGACGGCTAGCAAAGAGATCCACGAAATACAGATGTAAATCTGTGAGAGGAAGTCACACATCACAAAGCTGTTTCTCAGAAAGCTTCTTTCCAGTTTTTCTCGGAGGAGATTTTCTTTTTCACCATAGCCCTCTATGGGCTTCCAAATATCACTTTGCGAATTCCACAAGAACAGGCTTAGCGAGCGGCTTCTTGAGGGGAAAGCTGTAACTCCGTGAGATGAATTAACAGAACACTAAGCAGTTTCTCAGAAAGCTTCTTTCCAGATTTCATCGGAGGATATTTCCTTTTTCACCAGCGCCCTCTATGGGCTTCAAAATATCACTTTGCGAATTCCACAAGAACAGGCTTAGCGAGCGGCTTCTTGAGGTGAAAGCTGTAACTCCGTGAGATGAATTAACAGAACACTAAGCAGTTTCTCAGAAAGCTTCTTTCCAGATTTCATCGGAGGATATTTCCTTTTTCACCAGCGCCCTCTATGGGCTTCAAAATATCACTTTGCGAATTCCACAAGAACAGGCTTAGCGAGCGGCTTCTTGAGGTGAAAGCTGTAACTGTGTGAGATGAATTAAAAAAACACTAGGCAGTTTCTCAGAAAGCTTCTTTCCAGTTTTCATCGGAGGATATTTCCTTTTTCACAAGAGCCCTCCATGGGCTTCCAAATATCACTTTGCAAGTTCCACAAGAACTGTCTTAGCGAAAGACTTCTTGAGGGGAAACTGTAGCTCTGTGAGATGATTTCACAGAACACAAAGAATTTCTGAGAAAGCTTCTTTCGCTTTGTTATCGGAGGATATTTCCTTTGGCCCTATAGTATTCAAAGGGATCCGAAATATCTGTTCTCAGATTCCACAGAAATACGGCTAGCAAAGAAATCCACGAAACACAGATGTAACTCTGTGAGTGGAAGTCACACTTCACAAAGCAGTTTCTACGAAAGCTTCTTTCCACTTTTTCACGGAGGATATTTTCTTTTTCACCATAGCCCTCTATGGGCTTCCAAATATCACTTTGCGAATTCCACAAGAACAGGCTTAGCCAGCGGCCTCTTGAGGGGAATGCTCTAACTCTGTGAGGTGAATTAAGAGAACAATAAGCAGTTTCTCAGAAAGCTTCTTTCCAGATTTCATCGGAGGATATTTCCTTTTTCACCACCGCCCTCTATGGGCTTCCAAATATCACTTTGCAAATTCCAGAAGAACTCTCTTAGCGAAAGTCTTCTTGTGGAGAAAGCAGTAACTCTGTGAGATGATTTCACAGAACACAAAGAAGTTTCTCAGAAAGCTTCTTTCTCTTTGTTATCGGAGGATATTTCCTTTGGCCCTAGAGTCTTCAAAGGGATCCGAACTATCTGTTCTAAGATTCCACAGAAATAAGGCTAGCAAAGAGATCCACGAAATACAGATGTAACTCTGTGAGTGGAAGTCACACATCACAATGCAATTTCTCAGAAATCTTCTTTCCTGTTTTTGTCGGAGGATATTTTCTTTTTCACCGTAGCCCTCTATGGGCTTCCAAATATCACCTTGCGAATTCCACTAGAATAGGCTTAGCGAGCGGCTCTTTGAGGGGAGAGCTCTAACTCTGTGAGATGAATTAATAGAACAGTAAGCATTTTCTCAGAAAGGTTCTTTCCAGATTTCATCGGAGGATATTTCCTTTTTCACCAGAGCCCTCTATGGGCTTCCAAATATCACTTTGCAAATTCCACAACAACTGCTTAGCGAAAGGCTTCTTGAGAGGAAAGCTGTAACTCCTTGAGAGGATTTCACAGAACACAAAGAAGTTTCTCAGAAAGCTTCTTCCTCTTTGTTATCGGAGGATATTTCTTTTGGCCCTAGGGTCTTCAAAGAGATCCGAAATATCTGTTCACAGTTTCCACAGAAATAAGGCTAGCAAAGAGATCCACGAAATACAGATGTAACTCTGTGAGTGGAAGTCACACATCACAAAGCAGTTTCAAAGAAAGCTTCTTTCCAGTTTTTCTCGGAGGATATTTTCTTTTTCAGCGTAGCCCTCTATGGGCTTCCAAATATCACTTTGCGAATTCCACAATAACAGGCTTAGCGAGCGGCTTCTTGAGGGGAAAGCTGTAACTCTGTGAGATTAATTAACGGAGCAGTAAGGATTTTCTCAGAAAGCTTCTTTCCAGATTTCATCGGAGGATATCTCCTTTTTCACCAGAGCACTCTATGGACTTCCAAATATCACTTTGAAAATTCCACAAGAACTGTCTTAGCGAAAGGCTTCTGGAGGGGAAAGCTGTAACTCTGTGAGACGATTTCACAGAACACAAAGAAGTTTTCAGAAAGATTCTTCCCTTTGTTATCGGATGATATTCTCTTTGGCACAATTGTCTTCAAAGGTATCCGAAATATCTGTTCTCAGATTCCACAGAAATAAGGCTAGCAAAGAGATCCACGAAATACAGATGTAACTCTGTGAGTGGAAGTCACACATCACAAAGCAGTTTCTCAGAAAGCTTCTTTCCATTTTTTCTTTGAGGATATTTTCTTTTTCACCTTACTCCTCTATGGGCTTCCAAATATCACTTTGCAAGTTCCACAAGAACAGGCTTAGCGAGCGGCTTCTTGAGGGAAAAGCTGTAACTCTGTGAGATGAATTAACGGAACACTAAGTAGTTTCTCAGAAATCTTCTTTCCAGATTTCATCGAAGGATACTTCCTTTTTCACTGGCGCCCCCTATGGGCTTCCAAATATCACTTTGTATATTCCAGAAGAACTGTCTTAAGGAATGGCTTCTTGAGGAGAAAGCTGTAACTCTGTGAGATGATTTCACAGAAGACAAAGAAGTTTCTCAGAAAGCTTCTTTCTCTTTGTTATCGGAAGATATTTCCTTTGGCCCTATAGTCTTCAAAGGGATCCGAAATATCTGTTCTCAGATTCCACAGAAATAAGGCTAGCAAAGAGATCCACGAAATACCGGTGTAACTCTGTGAGTGGAAGCCTCACTTCACAAAGCAGTTTCTCAGAAAGCTTCCTTCCAGTTTTTCTCTGAGGATATTTCCTTTTTCACTATAGCCCTCTATGGGCTTCCATATATCACTTTGGGAATTCCACAATAACAGGCTTAGCGAGCGGCCTCTTGATTGAAAAGATGTAACTCTGTGAGATGAATTTACAGAACACTAAGCAGTTTCTCCGAAAGCTTCTTTCCAGATTTCATCGGAGGATATTTCCTTTTTCACCATAGCCCTCTATGGGCTTCCAAATATCACTTTGAAAATTGCACATGAACTCCCTTAGCGAAAGGCTTCTTGAGGGGAAACGTGTAACTCTGTGAGATGATTTCACAGAACACAAAGAAGTTTCTCAGAAAGCTTCTTTCTCTTTGTTATCGGAGGATATTTTTTTGACCCCATAGTCTTCGAAGGGATCCGAAATATCTGTTCTCAGATTCCACAGAAATAGGCTAGGAAAAAGATCCACGAAATACAGATGTAACTCTGTGAGTGGAAGTAACACATCACAAAGCAGTTTCTCAGAAAGCTTCTTTCCAGTATGTCTCTGATTATATTTTCTTTTTTACCATAGCCCTCTAAGGGATTCCTAATATCATTTTGCAAATTCCACAAGACCAGGCTCAGCGAGCGGCTTCTTGAGGGTAAAGCTGTAACTCTGTGAGATGAATTAACAGAACACTAAGCAGTTTCTCAGAAAGCTTCTTTCCAGATTTCATCTGAGGATATTTCCTTTTTCACCAGTGCCCTCTATGGGCTTCCAAATATCACTTTGCAAATTCCGCAAGAACTGTCTTAGCGAAAGGCTTCTTGACGGGAAAGCTGTAAGTCTGTGAGATGATTTCACAGAACACAAAGAAGTTTCTCAGAAAGCTTCTTTCTCTTTTTTATCGGAGGATATTTCCTTTGACCCAATACTCTTCCAAGGGATCCGAAATATCTGTTCTCATATTCCACAGAAATAAGGCTAGCAATGAGATCCACGAAATACAGATGTAACTCTGTGAGTGGAAGTCACACATCACAAAGCAGTTTCTCAGAAAGCTTCTTTCCAGTTTTTCTCTGAGGATATTTTCTTTTTCAACATAGCCCTCTATGGGCTTCCAAATATCACTTTGCGAATTCCACAAGAACAGGCTTAGCGAGCGGCTTCTTTTGGGGTAATCTGTAACTCTGTGAGTTGAAATAACAGAACCCTAAGCAGTTTCTCAGCAAGCTTCTTTCCAGATTTCATCGGAGGATATTTCCTTTTTCACCATAGCACTCTAAGGGCTTCCAAATATCACTTTTCATATTCCACAAGAACTGTCTTAGCGAAAGGCTTCTTGAGGGGAAAGCTGTAACTCTGTGAGATGATTTCACAGAACACAAGGAAGTTTCTCAGAAAGCTTCTTTCTCTTTGTTATCGGAGGATATTTCCTTTGGCCCTGGAGTCTTCAAAGGGATCCAAAGTATCTGTTCTCAGATTCCACAGAAATAAGGCTAGCAAAGAGACCCACGAAATACAGATGTAACTCTGTGAGTGGAAGTCACACATCACAAAGCAGTGTCTCAGAAAGCTTCTTTCCAGTTTTTCTCTGAGGATATTTTCTTTTTCCCCATAGCCCTCTAAGGGCTTCCAAATATCACTTTGCGAATTCCACAAGAACACGCTTAGCGAGCGGCTTGTTGATTGGAAAGCTGTAACTCTGTGAGATGAATTAACAGAACACTAAGCAGTTTCTCAGAAAGCTTCTTTCCAGATTTCATCTGAGGATATTTCCTTTTTCACCATAGGCCTCTTTAAGCTTCCAAATATCACTTTGCAAATTGCACAAGAAATGCCTTAGTGAAAGGCTTCTGGAGGGGAAAGCTGTTACTCTGTGAGATGATTTCACGGAACACAAAGAAGTTTCTCAGAAAGATTCTTTCTCTTTGTTATCGGAGGATATTTCCTTTGGCCGTAGAGTCTTCAAACGGATCCGAAATATCTGTTCACAGATTCCACAGAAATAAAGCTGGCCAAGAGATCCACGAAATACAGATGTAAGTCTGTGAGTGGAAGTCACACATCACAAAGCAGTTTCTCAGAAATCTTCTTTCCAGTTTTTCTCGGAGGATAATTTCTTTTTCACCATAGCCCTCTATGGGCTTCCAAATATCACTTTATGTGTTCCACAAGGACAGCCTTAGCGAGCGGCTTCTTGATTGGAAAGCTGTAACACTGTGAGATGAATTAACAGGACACTAAGCAGTTTCTCAGAAATCTTCTTTCCAGAATTCATCGGAATATATTTCCTTTTCCACCAGCACCCTCAATGGGCTTAGAAATATCACTTTCCAAATTCCACAAGAACTGTCGTAGTGAAACATTTCTTGAGGGGAAAGCTGTAACTCTGTGAGATGATTTCACAGAACACAAAGAAGTTTCTCAGAAAGCATCTTTCTCTTTCTTATCGGAGGATATTTCCTTTGGCCCTAGAGTCTTCAAATGGATCCGAAATATCTGTTCTCAGATTCCTCAGAAATCAGTCAAGCAAAGAGATCCACGAAATACAGATGTAACTCTGTGAGTGGAAGTCACACATCACAAAACAGTTTCTCAGAAAGCTTCTTTCCAGTTTTTCTCGGATGATATTTTCATTTTCACCATAGCCCTCTATGGGCTTCCAAATATCACTTTGCGAATTCCACAAGAACAGGTTAGCCAGCGGCTTCTTGAGGGGAATGCTGTAACTCCGTGAGATGAATTAACAGAACACTAAGCAGTTTCTACGAAAGCTTCTTTCCAGATTTCATCGGAGGATATTTCCTTTTTCACCATAGCCTTCTAGGGCTTCCAAATATCACTTTGCAAATTCCACAAGAACTGTCTTAGCGAAAGGCTTCTTTAGGGGAAAGCTGTAACTCTGTGAGATGATTTCACAGAACACAAAGAAGCTTCTCAGAAAGCTTCTTTCTCTTTGTTATCGGAGGATATTTCCTTTGGCCCTATAGTCTTCAAAGGGATCCGAAATATCTTTTCTCAGATTCCACAGAAATAAGGCTAGCAAAGAGATCCATGAAATACACATGTAACTCTGTGAGTGGAAGTCACACATCACAAAGCAGTTTCTCAGAAAGCTTCCTTCCAGTTTTTCTCTGAGGATATTTTCTTTTTCACCATAGCCCTCTATATGCTTCGAAATATCACTTTGTGAATTCCACAAGAACAGGCTTAGCCAGCGGCGTCTTGAGGGGAAAGCTGTAACTCTGTGAGATGAATTAACAGAACACTAAGCAGTTTCTCAGAAAGCTTCTTTCCAAATTTCATCGGAGGATATTTCCTTTTTCACCAGCTCGCTCTATGGCCTTCCAAATATCGCTTTGCAAATTCCACAAGAACTGTCTTAGCGAAAGGCTTCTTGAGGTCAAAGCTGTAACTCTGTGAGATGATTTCACATAACACAAAGAAGTTTCTCAGAAAGCTGCTTTCTCTTTGTTATCGGAGAATATTTCCTTTGGCCCTCTTGTCTTCAAGGGAATCCGAAATATCTGTTCTCAGATTCCACAGAAATAAAGCTAGCAAAGAGATCCACGAAATACAGATGTAACTCTGTGAGTGGAAGTCACACATCACAAAGCAGTATCTCAGAAAGCTTCCTTCCAGTTTTTCTCTGAGGATATTTTATTTTTCACCATAGCCCTCTACGGGCTTCCAAATATCACTTTGCGAATTCCACTAGAAGAGGCTAAGCGAGCGGTTTCTTGAAGGGAAAGCTCTAACTCTGTGAGATGAATTAACAGAACCCTAAGCTGTTTCTCAGAAAGCTTCTTTCCAGATTACATCGGAAGATATTTCCTTTTTCACCAGCGCCCTCTATGGGCTTCCAAATATCACTTTGCGTATTCCACAAGAACTGTCTTAGCGAAAGGCTTCTTGAGAGGAAAGCTGTAACTCTGTGAGATGATTTCACAGAACACAAAAAATTTTTTCAGAAAGCTTTTTTCTCTTTTTTATTGGATGATATTTCCTTTGGCCCTAGAGTCTTCAAAGGGATCCGAAATATCAGCTCTCAGATTCCACAGAAAAAAGGCCAGCAAAGAGATCCACGAAATACAGATATAACTCTGTGCGTGCAAGTCACACATCACAAAACAGTGTCTCAGAAAGCTTCTTTCTAGTTTTTCTCTGAGGATATTTTCTTTTTCACCATAGCCCTCTATGAGCTTCCAAAAATCACTTTGCGAATTCAACAAGAACAGGCTTAGCCAGCGGCTTCTTGATGGGAAAGCTGTTAATCTGTGAGATGAATTAACAGAACACTAAGCAGTTTATTTTTTTTTTTAATTAATTATTATTATACTTTAAGTTGTAGGGTACATGTGCATAACGTGCAGGTTTGTTTCATATGTATACTTGTGCCATGTTGGTCTACTGCACCCATCAACTCGTCATTTACATCAGGTATAACTCGCAATGCAATCCCTCCCCCCTCCCCCCTCCCCATGATAGGCCCTGGTGTGTGATGTTCCCCTTCCTGATTCCAAGTGATCTCATTGTTCAGTTCCCACCTATGATTGAGAACATGCGGTGTTTGGTTTTCTGTTCTTGTGATAGTTTGCTAAGAATGATGGTTTCCAGCTGCATCCATGTCCCTACAAAGGACGCAAACTCATCCTTTTTTATGGCTGCATAGTATTCCGTGGTGTATATGTGCCACATTTTCTTAATCCAATCTGTCACCGATGGACATTTGGGTTGATTCCAAGTCTTTGCTATTGTGAATAGTGCTGCAATAAACATACGTGTGCATGTGTCTTTATAGCAGCATAATTTATAATCCTTTGGGTATATCCCCAGTAATGGGATGGCTGGGTCATATGGTACATCTAGTTCTAGATCCTTGAGGAATCGCCATACTGTTTTCCATAATGGTTGAACTAGTTTACAATCCCACCAACAGTGTAAAAGTGTTCCTATTTCTCCACATCCTCTCCAGCACCTGTTGTTTCCTGACTTTTTAATGATCGCCATTGTAACTGGTGTGAGATGGTATCTCATTGTGGTTTTGATTTGCATTTCTCTGATGGCCAGTGATGATGAGCATTTTTTCATGTGTTTGTTGGCTGTATGAATGTCTTCTTTTGAGAAATGTCTATTCATATCCTTTGCCCACTTTTTGATGGGGTTGTTTGTTTTTTTCTTGTAAATTTGTTGGAGTTCTTTGTAGGTTCTGGATATTAGCCCTTTGTCAGATGAGTAGATTGCAAAAATTTTCTCCCATTCTGTAGGTTGCCTGTTCACTCTGATGGTAGTTTCTTTTGCTGTGCAGAAGCTCTTTAGTTTAATTAGATCCCATTTGTCAATTTTGGCTTTTGCTGCCGTTGCTTTTGGTGTTTTAGACATGAAGTCTTTGCCCATGCCTATGTCCTGAATGGTACTACCTAG
>NC_037677.1:12819118-12832379 GCF_003255815.1 Theropithecus gelada
AACAGCTCCACGAAATACAGGTGTAACTCAGTGAGTGGAAGTCACACATCTCAAAGTAGTTGCTCAGAAAGCTTCTTTCTAGTTTTCATCTGAGGATATTTTCTTTTTCACCATAGGCCTCTGAACTTCCAAATATCCCTTTGCAAATTCCATCAGAACAGTATCAGCGAAAGGCTTCTGGAGGGGAAAGCTGTAACTCTGTGAGATGAATTAACAGAACACTAAGCAGTTTCTCAGAAAGCTTCTTTCCAGATTTCATCTGAGGATATTTCCTTTTTCACCATAGCCCTCTATGGGCATCGAAATATCACTTTGCAAATTCTACAACAACAGGCTTACACAAAGGCTTCTTGAGAGGAATGCTGTAACTCTGTGAGATGATTTCACAGAAGAGATAGAAGTTTCTCAGAAAGCTTCTTTCTCTTTGTTATCGGAGGATATTTAATTTGGCCCTATAGTCCTCAAAGGGATCCGAAATATCAGTTCTTAGATTCCAAAGAAACAAGGCTAGCAAACAGATCCACGAAATACAGATGTAACTCTGTGAATGGAAGTCACACATCACAAAGCGGTTTCTCAGAAAGCTTCTTTCCAGTCATTCTCTGAGGATATTTCCATTTTCACTATTGCCCTCTATGGGCTTCGAAATATCACTTTGCAAATTCCACAAGAAGAGGCTTAGCGAACGGCTTGTAGAGGGGAAAGCTGTAACTCTGTGAGATGAATTAACAAAACCCTAAGTAGTTTCTCAGGAAGCTTCTTTCCATATTTCATCTGAGGATATTTGCTTTTTCACCGTAGCCCTCTATGGGCATCGAAATATCACTTTGCTAATTCCACAAGAACAGGCTTAGCGAAAGGCTTATTGAGGGGAAGCCGTAACTCTGTGAGATGATTTCACAGAACACAAAGAAGTTTCTCAGAAAGCTTCTTTCCCGTTGTTATTACAGGATTATTCCTTTGGGCCTATAGTCTTCAAGCGACCCGAAGTATCAGTTCTCAGATTCCACAGAAATGAGGCTAGCAAACAGATCCACGAAATACAGATGTAACTCTGTGAGTGGAAGTCACACATCACAAAGAAGTTTCTCAGAAAGCTTCTTTCCAGTTTTTCTCTGAGGATATTTTCTTTTTCACCATAGTCCTCTATGGGCTTCGTAATGTCACCATGCAAATTCCACAAGAAAGGCTTAGCGAACGGCTTCTTGAGGGGAAAGCTGTAACTCTGTGAGATGAATTAAAAGAACACTAAGTAGTTTCTCAGAAAGTTTCTTTCCAGATTTCATCTGAGGATATATCCTTTTTCACCGTAGTCCTCTATGGGAATCGAAATATCACTTTGAAAATTCCACAAGAACAGGCTTAGCGAAAGGCTTCTTGAGGAAGCTGTAACTCTGTGAGATGATTTCCGAGAACACAAGGAAGTTTCTCAGAAAGCTTCTTTCTCTTTGTTATCGGAGGATATTTCCTTTGGCCCTATAGTCTTCAAAGTGATCCGAAATATCAGTTCTCAGATTCCACAGAAATAAGGTTAGCAAACAGATCCATGAAATACAGATGTAACCCTGTGCATGGAAGTCACACGTCACAAAGCAGTTTCTCAGTAAGCTTCTTTGCAGTTATTATCTGAGGATATGTTCTTTTTCACCGTAGACCTCTATGGGTTTCCAAATATCACTTTGCAAATTCCACAAGAACAGGCTTAGCGAAAGGCTTCTTGAGAGGAAAGCTGTAAATCTCTGAGATGCATTAACAGAACACTAAGCGGTTTCTCAGAAAGCTCCTTTCCAGATTTCATCGGAGGATATTTCCTTTTTCACCATAGCCCTATATGGGCATCGAAATATCACTTTGCAAATTCTACAAGAACAGGCTTACCCAAAGGCTTCTTGAGAGGAATGCTGTAACTCTGTGAGATGATTTCAGAGAACAGAAAGAAGTTTCTCAGAAAGCTTCTTTCTCTTTGTTATCGGAAGATATTTCCTTTGGCCCTATAGTCTTCAAAGGGATCCGAAATATCAGTTCTCAGATTCCACAGAAATAAGGCTAACAAACAGATCCAAGAAATACAGATGTAACTCTGTGAGTGGAAGTCACACATCACAAAGCAGTTTCTTAGAAAACTTCTTTCCAGTTTTTCTCTGAGGATATTCTCTTTTCCACCATAGCCCTCTACGGGCTTCCAAATATCACTTTGCAAATTCCACCAGAACGGGCTTAGCGAACGGCTTCTTGAGGGGAAAGCTGTAACTGTGCGAGATGAACTAACAGAACACTAAGCAGTTTCTCAGAAAGCGTCTCTCTCTTTTTTATCGGAGGATATTTCCTTTGGCCCTATAGTTTTCAATGTGATCCGCAATATCAGTTCTCAGATTCCACAGAAATAAGGCTAGCAAACAGCTCCACGAAATACAGATGTAACACTGTGAGTGGAAGTCACACATCTCAAAGCAGTTTCTCCGAAAGCTTTTTTCGAGATTTCATGTGAGAATATTTTCTTTTTAACCGTAGCCCTCTATGACCTTCCAAATACCATTTTGCAAATTCCACAAGAACAGGCTTAGCGAACGGCTTCTGTAGGGGAAAGCTGTAACTCTGTGAGATGAATTAACAGAACACTAAGCAGTTTCTCAGAAAATTTCTTTCCAGATTTCATCTGAGGATATTTCCTCATTCACCGTAGCCCCCTATGGGCATCGAAATATCACTTTGCAAATTTCATAAGAACAGGCTTAGCGAAAGGCTTCTAGAGGGGAAAGCTGTAACTCTGTGAGATGATTTCACAGAACTCGAAGAAGTTTCTCCCAAATCTTCCTTCTCTTTGTTATCGGAGGATATTGCCTTTTACCCTATAGTATTCAAAGGGATCCGAAATATCAGTTCTCAGATTCCACAGAAATAAGGCTACGAAACAGATCCACGAAATACAGATGTAACTCTGTGAGGGGAAGTCACACATCACAAAGCGGTTTCTCAGTAAGATTCTTTCCAGAATTTCTCTGAGGATATTTTATCTTTCACCATAGCCCTCTCTGGGCTTCCAAATATCTCTGTGCAAAATCCACAAGACTAGGCTTAGCGAACGGCTTCCTGAGGGGAAAGCTGTAACTCTGTGAGATGAATTACCAGAACACTAAGCAGTTTCTCTGAAAGCTTCTTTCCAGTTTTTCTCTGAGGATATTTTCTTTTTCACCATAGCCCTCTATGGGTTTCCAAATATCACTTTGCAAATTCCACAAGAGCAGGCTTAGCAAAAGGCTTCTTGAGAGAAAGCTGTAACTCTGTGAGATGATTTCACAGAACACAAAGAAGTTTCTCAGAAAGCTTCTTTTTCTTTGTTATCGGAGGATATTTCTTTGACCCCATACTCTTCAAGGGGATCCGAAATATCAGTTCTGAGTTTCCACAGAAGTAAGACTAGCAACAGATCCACAAAATACAGACGTAACTCTGTGAGTGGAAGTCTCACATCAGAAAGCGGTTTCTCAGAAAGCTTCTTTGCAGTTTTTCTCTGAGGATATTTTCTTTTTCACCATAGCCCTCTATGGGCTTCCAAATATGACTTTGCAAATTCCTCAAGAACAGGCTTAGCGAACGGCTTCTTGAGGGGAGAGCTGTAACTCCGTGAGATGAATTTACAGAACACTAATCGGTTTCTCAAAAAGCTTCTTTCCAGATTTCATCTGAGGATATTTCCTTTTCCACTGTATCCCTCTATGGGCATCGAAATATCACTTTGCAAATTCCACAAGAACCGGCTTAGCGAAAGGCTTCTTGAGGGGAAAGCTGTAACTCTGTGAGATGATTTCACAGAACACAAAGAAGTTTCTCAGAAAGCTTCTTTCTCTTTGCAACCGGAGGACATTTCCTTTGGCCCCATAGTCTTCAAAGGGATCCGAAATATCAGTTCTCAGATTCCACAGAAATAAGGCTAGCAAACAGTTTCACGAAATACAGATGTACCTCTGGAGTGGAAGTCCCACATCACAAAGCGGTTTCTCAGAAAGCTTCTTTCCAGTTTTTCTGTGAGGATATTTCCTTTTTCACCGTATCCCTCTATGGGAATCGAAATATCACTTTGCAAATTCCAAAAGAACAGGCTTAGCGAAAGGCTTCTTGAGGGGAAAGCTGTAAGTCCGTGAGATGAATTAACAGAACACTAAGCAGTTTCTCAAAAAGCTTCTTTCCAGATTTCATCTGAGGATATTTCCTTTTTCACCGTAGCCCTCTATGGGCATCGAAATCTCACTTTGCGAATTCCACCAGAAAAGGCTTAGCGAAAAGCTTCTTGAGGGGAAAGCTGTAATTGTGTGAGATGATTTCACAGAACACAAAGAAGTTTCTCAGAAACCCTCTTCCTCTTTGATAACGGAGGATATTCCCTTTGGCCCTATAGTAATAAAGGGATCCCAAATATCAGTTCTCAGATTCCACAGAAATAAGGCTAGCAAACAGATCAACGATATATAGCTGTAACTCTGTGTGTGGAAGTCATACATCACAAAGCAGTTTCTCAGATAGCTTCTTTCCAGTTTTTCTCTAAGGATATTTTCTTTTTCCCCATAGCCTTCTATGCGCTTCCAAATATCACTTTGCAAATTCCACAAGAACAGGCTTAGCGATCGGCTTCTTGAGGGGAAAGCTGTAACTCTGTGAGATGAATTAACAGAACACTAAGCAGTTTCTCAGAAAGCTTCTTTCCAGTTTTCTTCTGAGGATATGTCCTTTTTCACCATATCCCTCCATGGGCTTCCAAATATCACTTTGCAAATTCCACAAGAACAGTTTTAGCTAAAAGCTTCTTGAGGGGAAAGCTGTAACTCTGTGAGATGATTTCACAGAACACAAAGAACTTTCTCAGAACGCTTCGTTCAATTTGTTATTGGAGGATATTTCCTTTGGACCTATAGTTTTCAAAGTGATCCGAAATATCCGTTCTCAGATTCCACAGAAATAAGGTTAGCAAACAGATCCACGAAATACAGCTATAAGTCTGTGAGTGGAAGTCACACGTCACAAAGCAGTTTCTCAGAAAGCTTCTTTCCGGTTTTTCTCTGAGGATATTTTCTTTTTCCCCATAGGCCTCTATGGGCTTCCAAAGATCACTTTGCAAATTCCACAAGAACAGGCTTAGCAAACGGCTTCTTGACGGGAAAGCTGTAACTCTGTGAGATGAATTAACAGAATACTAAGCAGTTTCTCAGAAAGTTTCTTTCCAGTTTTCATCTGAGGATATTTCCTTTTTCACTATAGCCCTCCATGGGCTTCCAAATATCACTTTGTAAATTCCACAAGAACAGTCTTAGCTAAAGGCTTCCTGACGGGAAAGCTGTAACTCTATGAGATGATTTCACAGAACACAGAGAACTTTCTAAGAAAGCTTCTTTCTCTTTGTTATCGGAGGATATTTCCTTTGGCCGTATAGCCTACAAAGGGATCCGAAATATCCGTTCTCAAATTCCACAGAAATAAGGCTAGCAAACAGATCCACGAAATACAGCTATAACTGTGATTGGAAGTGACACATCACAAAGCAGTTTCTCACAAAGCTTCTTTCCAGCTTTTCTCTGACAATATTTTATTTTTACCAATAGCCCTCTATGGAATTCCAAAAATCACTTTGCAAATTCCAGAAAAACAGGGTTAGCGAATGACTTCTTGAGGGGAAACCTTTTACACTGTGAGATGAATTAGTAGAACACTAAGCTGTTTCTCAGAAAGCTTCCTTCCAGTTTTCATCCGAGGATATTTCCTTTTTCACCGTAGCCTGCCATCGGCTTCCAAATATCACTTTGCAAATTCCACAAGAACAGTCTTAGCGAAAGGCTTCTTGAGGGGAAAGTTGTAAGTCTGTGAGATGATTTCACAGAACACAAAGAAGGTTCTCAGAAAGCTTCTTTCTCTTTGTCATCAGAGGATATTTCCTTTGGCCCTAGAGTCTTCAAAGGTATTCGAAATGTAGGTTCTCAGATTCCACAGAATTAAGGCTAGCAAACAGATCCACGAAATACAGCTGTTACTCTCTGAGTGGAAGTCACACATCACAAAGAAGTTTCTCAGAAAGCTTCTTTCCAGTTTTTCTCTGAGGATATTTTCTTTTTCCCCATAGCCCTCTATGGGCTTCCAAATATCACTTTGCAAATTCCACAAGAACATGCTTAGCGAAAGGCTTCTTGAGGCGAAAGCTGTAACTTTGTGAGATGAATTAACAGAACACTAAGAAGTTTCTCAGAAAGCTTCTTTCCACTTTTCATCTGAGGATATTTCCTTTTTCACCATAGCACTCCATGGGCTTCCAAATATCACTTTGCAAATTCCACAAGAACAGTCTTAGCGAAAGGCTTCTTGAGGGGAAAGTTGTAAGTCTGTGAGATGATTTCACAGAACACAAAGAAGTTTCTCAGAAAGCTTCTTTCTCTTTGTTTTCGGAGGATATTTCCCTTGGCCCTATAGTCTTCAAAGGGATCAGAATTATCCTTTCTCAGATTCCACAGAAATAAGGCTTGCAAGGAGTTCCATGAAATACAGCTGTAAATCTGTGAGTGGAAGTCACACATCACAAAGTAGTTTATCAGAAAGCTTCTTTCCACTTTTTTTCTGAGGACAGTTACTTTTTCCCCATAGCCCTCTATGGGCTTCGCAATATCACTTTGCAAATTCCACAAGAAGAGGTTTAGCGAACGGCTTCTTGAGGGGAAAGCTATAACTCTGTGAGATGAATTGGCAGAACACTAAGTTGTTTCTCAGAAAACTTCTCTTGCAGTTTCATCTGAGGATATTTCCTTTTTCATCATAGCCTTTTGTGGGCTTCCAAATATCACTTTGCAAATTCCACAAGAGCAGTCTTAGCGAAAGGCTTCTTGAGGGGAAAGCTGTAACTCTGTGAGATGATTTCCCAGAACAGAAAGATCTTTCTCAGAAAGTTTCTTTCTCTTTGTTATCGGAGGATATTTCCTTTGGCCCTATAGTCTTCAAAGAGATCCGAAATATGCGTTCTCATATTCCACAGAAATAAGGTTAGCAAACAGATCCAAGAAATACAGCTGTAACTCTGTTTGTGGAACTCACACATCACAAAGCATTTTCTCAGAAAGCTTCTTTCCAGTTTTTCTCTGAGGATATTTTCTTTTTCCCCGTAGCCCTCTATGGGCTTCCAAATATCACTTTGCAAATTCCACAAGAACAGGCTTAGCGAAAGGCTTCTTCAGGGGAAAGCTGTAACTCTGTGAGATGATTTCACAGAACACAAAGAAGTTTCCCAGAAAGCTTCTTTCTCTTTGTTATCGGAGGATATTTCCTTTGGCCCTATAGTCTTCAAAGGGATCTGAAATATCCGTTCTCAGATTCCAGAGAAATCATGCTAGCAAACAGATCCACGAAATACAGCTGGAACTCTGTAAGTGGAAGTCACACATCACAAAGCAGTTTCTGAGAAAACTTCTTTCCAGTTTTTCTCTGAGGATATTTTCTTTTTCTCCTTAGCCCTCTTAGTTCCTCCAAATATCACTTTGTAAATTCCACAAGAACAGGCTAAGCGAACGGCCTCTTGAGGGGAAAGCTGTAACTCTGTGAGATGAGTGAGCAGAACACTAACATGTTTCTCAGAAAGCTTCTTTCCAGTTTTCATCTGAGGATATTTCCTTTTTCACCATAGCCCTCCAAGGTCTTCAAATATCAATTTTCAAATACTACAAGAACAGACTTAGCGAGAGGCTTCTTGAGGAGAAAGCTGTAACTCTGTGAGATGATTTCACAGAACACAAAGAAGGTTCTCAGAAAGCTTCTTTCTCTTTGTTTTTGGAGGATATTTCCTTTGGCCCTATAGTCTTCAAAGGGATTCGAAATATCCGTTCTCAGATTCCACAGAAATAAGGCTAGCAAACAGATGAACGAAATACAGCTGTAACTCTGTGAGTGTAAGACACACATCACCAAGAAGTTTCTCACAAAGCTTCTTTCCAGTTTTTCTCTGAGGATATTTTCTTTTTCCCCTTAGCGCTTTATGGGCTTCCAAATATCACTTTGCGAATTTCACAAGGACAGGCTTAGCAAGCGGCTCCTTGAGGGGAAAGCTGTAACTCTGTGAGATGATTTCACAGAACACAAAGAAGTTTCTCAGAAAGCTTCTTTCTCTTTGTTATCGGAGGATATTTCCTTTGGCCCTAGAGTCTTCAACGGGATCTGAAATATCTGTTTTCAGATTCCACAGAAATCAAGCTAGCAAAGAGATTCACGAAATACAGATATAACTCTGGGAGTGGAAGTCACACGTCACAAAGCAGTTTCTCAGAAAGCTTCTTTCCAGTTTTTCTCTGAGGATATTTTCTTTTTCACCATAGCCCCCTATGGGCTTCTAAATATCACTTGGCGAATTCCACAAGAACATGCTTAGCGAGCGGCTTCTTGAGGGGAAAGCGGTAACTCTGTGAGATGAAATAACAGAACACTAAGCAGTTTCTCAGAAAGCTTCTTTCCAGTTTTCATCTGAGGATATTTAATTTTTCACCATAGACCTCTAAGGGCTTCCAAATATCACTTTGCAAATTCCACAAGAACTGTCTTAGTGAAAGTCTTCTTGAGGGGAAAGCTGTAACTCTCTGAGATGATTTCACAGAACACAAAGAAGTTTCTCAGAAAGCTTCTTTCTCTTTGCTATCGGAGGATATTTCCTTTGGCCCTATAGTCATCACAGGGATCCGAAATATCTGTTCTCAGTTTCCACAAAAATAAGGCTAGCAAAGAGATCCACGATATACACATGAAACGCTGTGAGTGGAAGTCACATATCACAAAGCAGTTTCTCAGAAAGCTTCTTTCCAGTTTTTCTCGGAGGATATTTTCTTTTTCACCATAGCCCTCTATGGGCTTCCAAATATCACTTTGCAAATTCCACAAGAACTGTCTAAGCCAAAGGTTTCTTCACGGGAAAGCTGTAAGTCTGTGAGATGATTTCACAGAACACCAAGAACTTTCTCAGAAAGCTTCTTTCTGTTTGTTATCGGAGGATATTTCCTTAGGCCCTATAGGCATCAAAGGGATCCGAAATATCTGTTCTCAGTTTCCACAAAAATAAGGCTAGCAAACAGATCCACGATATACACATGAAACTCTGTGAGTGGAAGTCACATATCACAAAGCAGTTTCTCAGAAAGCTTCTTTCCAGTTTTTCTCTGAGGATATTTTCTTTTTCACCATAGCCCTCTATGGGCTTCCAAATATCACTTTGCAAATTCCACAAGAACTGTCTTAGCCAAAGGCTTCTTGAGGGGAAAGCTGTAACTCTGTGAGATGATTTCACAGAACAAAAAGAATGTTCTCAGAAAGGTTCTTTCTCTTTGTTATCGGAGGATATTTCCTTTGGCCCTATAGTCTTCCAAGGGATCCGAAATATCTGTTCTCAGATTCCACAGAAATAAGGCTAGCAAAGAGATCCTCAAAATACAGATGTAACTCGGTGAGTGGAAGTCACACATCACAAAGCGGTTTCTCAGAAAGCTTCTTTCCAGTTTTTCTCTGAGGATATTTTCTTTTTCACCATAGCCCTCTATGGGCTTCCAGATATCACTTTGCGAATTCCACAAGAACAGGCTTAGCGAACGGCCTATTAAGGGGAAAGCTGTAACACAGTGAGATGAAATAACAGAACACTAAGCAGTTTCTCTGAAAGCTTCTTTCCAGATTTCATCGGAGGATACTTCCTTTCTCACCATAGCCCTCTATGGGCTTCCAAATATCACTTTGCATATTCCACAAGAACTGACTTAGCGAAAGGCTTCTTGAAGGGCAAGCTGTAACTCTGTAAGATGATTTCACAGAACATAAAGAAGTTTCTGAGAAAGCTTCTTTCTCTTTGTTATCAGAGGATATTTCTTTGGCCCTAGAGTCTTCAAAGGGATCCAAACTATCTGCTCTCAGATTGCACAGAAATAAGGCTAGCAAAGAGATCCACGAAATACAGATGTAAATCTGTGAGTGGAAGTCACACGTCACAAAGAAGTTTCTCAGAAAGCTTCTTTAAAGTTTTTCTCGGAGGATATTTTCTTTTTCACCATAGCCCTCTATGGGCTTCCAAATATCACTTGGCGAATTCCACAGGAACAGGGTTAGCGAGCGGCTTCTTGAGGGGAAAGCGGTAACTCTGTGAGATGAAATAACAGAACACTAAGCAGTTTCTCAGAAAGCTTCTTTCCAGTTTTCATCGGAGGATATTTCCTTTTTCACCATAGCCCTCTATCGGCTTCCAAATATCACTTTGCAAATTCCACAAGAACAGTCTTAGCGAAAGGCTTCTTGAGGGGAAAGCTGTAACTCTGTGAGATGGTTTCACAGAACACAAAGAAGTTTCTCAGAAAGCTTCTATCTCTTTATTATCGGAGGATATTTCCTTTGCCCTATAGTGTTCCAAGAGATCCGAAATATCTGTTCTGAGATTCAACAGAAATAAGGGTAGCAAAGAGACACACGAAATACAGATGTAACACTGTGAGTGGAAGTCTCACATCACAAAGCAGTTTCTCAGAAAGCTTCTTTCCAGTTTTTCTCTGAGGATATTTTCTTTTCCACCATAGCCCTCTATGGGCTTCCAAATATCACTTTGCGAATTCCACAAGAACAGGCTTAGCGAGCAGCTTCTTGAGGGGAAAGCTGTAACTCTATGAGATGAATAAACAGAACACTAAGCAGTTTTTCTGAAAGCTTCTTTCCAGATTTCATCTGAGGATATTTCCTGTTTCACCATAGCCCTCTAAGGGCTTCCAAATATCACTTTGCGAATTTCACAAGAACAGGCTTAGCAATCGGCTCCTTGAGGGGAAAGGTGTAACTCTGTGAGATGAATTAACAGAACACTAAGCAGTTTCTCAGAAAGCTTCTTTCCAGATTTCATGGGAGGATATTTCTTTTTTCACCATAGCCCTCTAGGGGTTCCATATATCAGTTTGAAAATGCCACAAGAACTGTCTTAGGGAAGGCTTGCTCTGGGGAAAGCTGTAACTCTGTGAGATGTTTTCACAGAACACAAAGAAGTTTCTCAGAAAGCTTCTTTCTCTTTGTTATCGGAAGATATTTCCTTTGGCCCTAGAGTCTTCAAAGGGATCTGAAACATCTGTTCTCAGATTCCACAGAAATAAGGCTAGCAAAGAGATCCACGAAATACAGACGTAACTCTGTGAGTGGAAGTCACACATCACAAAGCAGTTTCTCAGAAATCTTCTTTCCAGTTTTTCTCTGAGGATATTTTCTTGTTCACCATAGCCCTCTATGGGCTTCCAAATATCACTTTGCGAATTCCACAAGAACAGAGTTACCGACCGGCTTCTTGACGGGAATGCTGTAACACTTTGAGATGAATTAACAGAACACTAAGCAGTTTCTCAGAAAGCTTCTTTTCAGATTTCATCGGAGGCTATTTCCTTTTTCACCATAGCCCTCTATAGGCTTCCAAATATTACCTTTCCAATTCCACAAGAACAGGCTTAGCTAGCGGCTTCTTGAGAGGAAAGCTGTAACTCTGTAAGATGAATTAACAGAACACTAAGCAGTTTCTCAGAAAGCTTCTTTCCAGATATCATCGCAGGATATTTCCTTTTACACCAGCGCCCTCTATGGGCTTCCAAATATCACTTTGCAAATTCCACAAGAACTGTCTTAGCGAAAGACTTCTTGAGCGGAAAGCTGTAACTCTCGAGATGATTTCACAGAACACAAAGAAGTTTCTCAGAGAGCTTCTTTCTCTTTGTTATCGGAGGATGTTTCCTTTCGCCCTAGATTCTTCAAAGGGATCCGAAATATCTGTTCTCAGATTCCACAGAAATAAGGCTAGCATAGAGATGTAAGAAATACAGATGTAACTCTGTGAGTGGAAGTCACACATCACAAAGCAGTTTCTCAGAAAGCTTCTTTCCAGTTTTTCCCTGAGGATATTTTCTTTCTCACCATTGCCCTCTAGGGGCTTCCCAATATCACTTTGCGAATTCCACAAGAACAGGATTATCGAGCGGCTTCTTGAGGGGAAAGCTGTAACTCTGTGTGTTGAATTAAAAGAACACTAAGCAGTTTCTCAGAAAGCTTCTTTCCGGATTTCATCGAAGGATATTTCGTTTATCACCATAGCCCTCTAAGGGCTTCCAAATATCACTTTGAAAATTCCACAAGAACTGTCTTAGCATAAGGCTTCTTGAGGGGAAACTGTAACTCTGTTGGATGATTTCACAGAACACAAAGAAGTTTCTCAGAAAGCTTCGTTCTCTTTGTTATCCGAGGATATTTCCTTTGGCCAGATAGTCTTCAAAGGGATCCGAAATATCTGTTCTCAGATTCCACAGAAATAAGGTTAGCAAAGTGATCCACGAAATGCAGATGTAACTCTGTGAGTGGAAGTCACACATCACAAAGCAGTTTCTCAGAAAGCTTCTTTCCACTTTTTCTCTGAGGATATTATCTTTTTCACCGTAGCCCTTTATGGGCTTCCAAATATCACTTTGCGAATTTCAGATGAACAGGCTTAGCGAGCGGCTTCTTGGGGGGAAAGCTGTAACTCTGTGAGATGAATTAACAGAACACTAAGCAGTTTCTCAGAAAGCTTCTTTCCAGATTTCATCCGAGGTTATTTCCTTTTTCACCATAGCCCTCTATGGGCTTCCAAATATCACTTTGCAAATTCCACAAGAACTGTCTTATCGAAAGGCTTCTTGAGGAGAAAGCTGTAAGTCTGTGAGATGATTTCACAGAACACAAAGAAGTTTCTCAGAAAGCTTCGTTCTCTTTGTTATCGGAGGATGTTTCCTTTAGACCCATAGTCTTCAAAGGGTTCCGAAATATCTGTTCTCAGATTCCACAGAAATAAGGCTAGCAAAGTGATCCACGAAATACAGATGTAACTCTGTGAGTGGAAGTCACACATCACGAAGCAGTTTCTCAGAAAGCTTCTTTCCAGTTTTTCTCTGAGAATATTTTCTTTTTCACCATAGCCCTCTATGGGCTTCCAAATATCACTTTGCGAATTCCACAAGAACAGGCTTAGAGAGCGGCTTCTTGAGGGGAAAGCTGTAACTCTGTGAGATGAATTAACAGAACACTAAGCAGTTTCTCACAAAGCTTCTTTCCAGATTTCATCGGAGGATATTTCCTTTTTCACCATAGCCCTCTAGGGCCTTGCAAATATCACTTTGCTAATTCCATAAGAACTGTCTTACCGAAAGACTTCTTGAGGGGAAAGCTGTAACTCTGTGAGATGAATTAACAGAACACTAAGCAGTTTCTC
>NC_037677.1:12832686-12855043 GCF_003255815.1 Theropithecus gelada
GAAATACAGATGTAACTCTGTGAGATGAATTAACAGAACACTCAGCAGTTTGTCAGAAAGCTTCTTTCCAGATTTCATCTGAGGATATTTCCTTTTTCACCGTAGCCCTCTATGGGCTTCCAAATATCACTTGCCAATTCCACAAGAACTGTCATAGCGAAAGGCCTCTTGAGGGGAAAGCTGTAACTCTGTGAGATGATTTCACGGAACACAAAGAAGTTTCTCAGAAAGCTTCTTTTGCTTTGTTATTGGAGGATATTTCCATTGGCCCTATAGTCTTCAAAGGGATCTGAAATATCTGTTCTCAGATTCCACAGAAATAAGGCTAGCAAAGAGATCCATGAAATACAGATGTAACTCTGTGAGTGGAATTCACACATCAAAAAGCATTTTCTCAGAAAGATTCTTTCCAGTTTTTCTCGGAGGATATTTTCTTTTTCACCATAGCGCTCTATGGGCTTCCAAATATCACTTTGCGAATTCCACACAACAGGCTTAACGAGCGGCTTCTTGAGGGGAAAGCTGTAAATCTGTGAGATGAATTAACAGAACACTAAGCAGTTTCTCTGAAAGCTTCTTTACAGATTTCCTCAGAGGAAATTTCCTTTTCACCAGCGCCCTCTATCGGCTTCCAAATATCACCTTGCAAATTCCACAAGAACTGTCTTTGCCAAAGGCTTCTTGAGAGGAAAGCTGTAACTCTTTGAGATGATTTCACAGAACACAAAAAATTTTCTCAGAAGCTTCTTTCTCTTTGTTATCGAAGGATATTTCCTTTGGCCCTATAGTCTTCAAAGGGATCCGAAATATCTGTTCTCAGATTCCACAGAAATAAGGCTAGCAAAGACATCCACGAAATACTGATGTAGCTCTGTGAGGGGAAGTCACACATCACAAAGCCGTTCCTCATAAAGTTTCTTTCCAGTTTTTCTCTCAGGATATTTTCTTTTTCACCATAACCCTCTATGGGGTTCCCAATATCACTTTGAGAATTCCACAAGAACAGGCTTAGCGACCGGCTTCTTGAAGGAAAGCTGTAACTCTCTGAGATGAATTAACAGAACACTAAGCAGTTTCACAGAAAGCTTCTTTCCAGATTTCATCGGAGAATATTTCCTTTTTCACAAGCGCTCTCTATGTGCTACGAATTTTCACTTTTCAAATTCCACAAGAACTGTCTTAGCGAAAGGCTTCTTGGGGGGAAAAGTGTAACTCTGTGAGATGATTTCACAGAACACAAAGTAGTTTCTCAGAAAGCTCCTTTTTCCTTGTTATTGGAGGATATTTCCTTTGGCCCAAAGTCTTCAAAGGGATCCGAAATATCTGTTCTCAGATTCCACAGAAATAAGGCTAGCAAAGAGATCCACGAAATATAGATGTAACTCTGTGAGTGGAAGTCACACATCAAAAAGCAGTTTCTCAGAAAGCTTCTTTCCAGTATTTCCCTGAGGATATTTTCTTTATCACCATAGCCCTCTATGGGCTTCCAAATATCACTTTGCGAATTCCAAAAGAACAGACTTAGCGAGCGGCTTCTTGAAGGGAAAGCTGTAACTCTGTGAGATGAATTAACAGAACACTAAGCACTTTCTCAGAAACCTTCTTTCCAGATTTCATCTCTGGATATTTCCTTTTTCACCATAGCCCTCTATGGGCTTCCAAATCTCACTTTGTAAATTCCACAGGAACCGTCTTAGTGAAAGGCTTCTTGAGGGGAAAGCTGTAACTCTGTGAGATGATTTCACAGAACACAGAGAAGTTTCTCAGAAAGCTTCTTTCTCTTTGTTATCGGAGGATATTTCCTTTGGCACTCTAGTCTTCAAAGGGATTCGAAATATCTATTCTCAGATTCCACAGAAATAAGGCTAGCAAAGTGATCCACGAAATGCAGATATAACTCTGTCAGTGGAAGTCACACATCACAAAGCAGGTTATCAGAAATCTTCTTTCCAGTTTTTCTCTGAGGATAATTTCTTTTTCACCATAGCCCTCTATGGGCTTCCAAATATCACTTTGTGAATTCCACAGGAACAGGCTTAGCGAGCGGCTTCTTGATGGGAACGCTGTAACTCTGTGAGTTGAATTAACAGAACACTAAGCAGTTTCTCAGAAAGCTTCTTTCCAGATTTCATCGGACGATATTTCCTTTTTCACCAGCGCCCTCTATGGGCTTCCAAATATCACTTTTCAAATTCCACAAGAACTGTCTTAGCGAAAGGCTTCTTGAGGCGAAAGCTGTAACTCTGTGAGATGATTTCACAGAACACAAAGAAGTTTCTCAGAAATCTTCTTTCTTTTGTTATCCGAGGATATTTCCTTTGGCCCTAGAGTTTTCAAAGGGATCCGAAATATCTGTTCTTAGATTCCACAGAAATAAGGCTAGCAAGGAGATCCACGAAATACAGATGTAACTCTGTCAGTGTAAGTCACGCATCACAAAGCAGTTTCTCAGGAAGCTTCTTTCCAGTTTTTCTCTGAGGATATTTTCTTTTTCACCATAACCCTCTATGGGCTACCAAATATCACTTTGCGAATTCCACAAGAACTGGCTTAGCGAGCGGCTTCTTGAGGGGAAAGCTGTAACTCTCTGAGATGAGTTAATAGAAATATAAGCAGTTTCTCAGAAATCTTCTTTCCAGATTTCATCGAAAGATATTTCCTTTTTCACCAGCGCCCTTTCTGGGCTTCAAAATATCACTTGCAAATTCCACAAGAACTGTTTTAGCGGAAGGCTTCTTGAGGGGAAAGCTGTAACTCTGTGAGAAGATTTCAGAGAACACTAAGGAGTTTCTCATAAAGCTTCTTTCTCTTTGTTATCGGAGGATATTTCCTTTGGCCCTATAGTCTTCAAAGGGATCCAAAATATCTGTTCCCTGATTCCACAGAAATAAGGTTGGCAAAGAGATCCACGAAATACAGATGTAACTCTGTGAGTGGAAGTCACACATCACAAAGCAGTTTCTCAGAAAGCTTCTTTCCAGTTTTTCTCTGAGGATACTTTCTTTTTCACCATAGCCCTCTATAGGCTTCGAAATATCACTTTGCGAATTCCACAAGAACAGGATTAGCGAGCGGCTTATTGAGGGGAAAGCTGTAACTCTGTGAGCTGAATTAACAGAACACTAAGCAGTTTCTGAGCAAGCTTCTTTCCAGATTTCATCGGAGGATATTTCCTTCTTCACCGTAGCCCTCTATGGGCTTCCAAATATCACATTGCAAATTCCACAAGAACTGTCTTAGCGAAAGGCTTCTTCAGGGGACAGCTGTAATTCTGTGAGACGATTTCACAGAACACAAAGAAGTTTCCCAGAATGCTTCTTTCTCTTTCTTATCGGAGGATATTTCCTTTGGCCTTAGAGCCTTCAAAGGGATCTGAAACATCTGTTCTCAGATTCCACAGAAATAAGGCTAGGAAAGAGATCCACGAAATACAGATGTAACTCTGTGAGTGAAAGTCACACATCACAAAGCACTGTCTCAGAAAACTTCTTTCCAGTTTTTCTCTGAGGATAGTTTCTTTTTCACCATAGCCCTCTAAGGACTTCCAAATATCACTTTGCGAACTCCACAAGAACAGGCTTAGTGAGCGGCTTCTTGAAGGGAAAGCTGTAACTCTGTGAGATGAATTAACAGAACACTAAGCAGTTTCTAGATTTCATCGGAGGATATTTCCATTTTCACCAGCGCCATCTAAGTGCTTCCAAATTATCACCTTGCAAATTCCACCAGAACTGTCTTAGCAAAAGGCTTCTTGAGGGGAAAGCTGTAACTCTGTGAGATGATTTCACAGAACACAAAGAAGTTTCTCAGAAAGCTGCTTTTTCCTTGTTATTGGAGGATATTTCCTTTGGCCCTAGAGTCTTCAAAGGGACCCGAAATATCTGTCCTCAGATTCCACAGAAATAAGGCTAGCAAAGAGATCTACGAAATACAGATATAACTCTGTGAGTGGAAGTCACACATCACAAAGCAGTTTCTCAGAAAGCTTCTTTCCTGTTTTTCTCAGAGGATATTTTCTTTATCACCATAGCCGTCCATGGGCTTCCAAATATCACTTTTCGAACTCCAAAAGAGCAGGCTTAGCGAGCGGCTTCTTGAGGGGAAAGCTGTAACTCTGTGAGATATATTAACAGAACACTAAGCAGTTTCTCAGAAAGCTTCTTTCCAGATTTCATCTCTGGATATTTTCTTTTTGACCATTGCCCTCTATGGGCTTCCAAATATCACTTTGCAAATTCCACAACAACTGTATCAGCGAAAGGCTTCTTGAAGGGAAAGCTGTAACTCTGTGAGATGATTTCACAGAACACAAAGAAGTTTCTCAGAGAGCTTCTTCCTATTTGTTATCGGAGGATATTTCCTTTGGCCCTAGAGTCTTCAAAAGGATCCGAAATATCTGTTCTCAGATTCCACAGAAAAAAGGCTAGCAAAGAGATCCACGAAATAGAGACGTAACTCTGTGAGTGGAAGTCACACATCACAAAGCAGTTTCTCAGAAAGCTTCTTTCCAGTTTTTCTCGGAGGATGTTTTCTTTTTCACCATAGCCCTCTATGGGCTTCCAAAATATCACTTTTCGAACTCCAAAAGAGCAGGCTTAGCGAGCGGCTTCTTGAGGGGAAAGCTGTAACTCTGTGAGATATATTAACAGAACACTAAGCAGTTTCTCAGAAAGCTTCTTTCCAAATTTCATCTCTGGATATTTTCTTTTTGACCATAGCCATCTATGGGCTTCCAATTATCACTTTGCAAATTCCACAACAACTGTATTAGCGAAAGGCTTCTTGAGGGGAAAGCTGTAACTCTGTGAGATGATTTCACAGAACACAAAGAAGTGTCTCAGAGAGCTTCTTCCTATTTGTTATCGGAGGATATTTCCTTTGGCCCTAGAGTCTTCAAAGGGATCTGAAATATCTGTTCTCAGATTCCACAGAAAAAAGGCTAGCAAAGAGATCCATGAAATACAGATGTAACTCTGTGAGTGGAAGTCACACATCACAAAGCAGTTTCTCAGAAAGCTTCTTTCCAGTTTTTCTCTAAGGATATTTTCTTTTTCACCATAGCCCTCTATGATCTTCCAAATATCACCTGCAAATTCCAGAAGAACTGTCTAAGCGAAAGTCTTCTTGAGGGGAAAGCTGTAACTCTGTGAGATGATTTCACAGAACACAAAGAAGTTTCTACGAAAGCTTCTTTCTCTTTGTTATAAGGTGATATTTCCTTTGGCCATAGAGTCTTCAAAGGGAGCCGAAATATCTGTTCTCATAGTGAACAGAAATAAGGCTAGCAAAGAGATCAACGAAACACAGATGTAACTCTGTGAGTGGAAGTCACACATCACAAAGCATTTTCTCAGAAAGCTTCTTTCCAGATTTTCTCCGAGGATAAATTTCTTTTTCACCATAGACCTCTATGGGCTTCCAAAATATCACTTTGCGAATTCCACAAGAAGAGGCTTAGCGAGCGGCTTTTTGAGGGGAATGCTGTAACTCTGTGAGATGAATTAACAGAACACTAAGCAGTTTCTCAGAAAGCTTCTTTCCAGATGTCATCGGAGGATATTTCCCTTTTCACCATAGCCCTCTATGGGCTACCATATATCACTTTGCAAATTCCACAAGAACTGTCTTAGCGAAAGGCTTCTGGAGGGGAAAGTTGCAACTCTGTGAGATGATTTCACAGAACACAAAGAAGTTTCTCAGAAAGCTTGTTTCTCTTTGATATCGGAGGATATTTCCTTTGGCCCTGTAGTCTTCCAAGGGATCCGAAATATCTGTTCTCAGATTCCACAGAAATAAGGCTAGCAAAGAGATCCACGAAATACAGATGTAACTCTGTGAGTGGAAGTCACAAATCACAAAGCAGTTTCTCAGAAAGCTTCTTTCCAGTTTTCTCTGAGGATATTTTCTTTTTCACCATAACCCTCTATGGGCGTCCAAATATCACTTTACGAATTCCACAGGAACAGGCTTAGCGAGCGGCTTCTTGAAGGGAAAGCTGTAACCCTGTGAGATGAATTAACAGAAAACTAAGCAGTTTCTGAGAAAGCTTGTTTCCAGATTTCATCGGAGGATATTTCCTTTTTCACCGTAGCCCTCTATGGGCTTCCAAATATCACTTTGCAAATTCCACAAGAACTGTCTTAGCGAAAGTCTTCTTGAGGGGAAAGCTGTAACTCTGTGAGATGATTTCACAGAACACAAAGAAGTTTCTCAGAAAGCTTCTTTCTCTTTGGTATCGGAGGATATTTCCTTTGGCACTATAGTCTTCAAAGGGATCCAAAATATCAGTTCTCAGATTCCCCAGAAATAAGGCTAGTAAAGATATACACGAAATACAGATGTAACTCTGTGAGTGGAAGTCACACATCACAAAGCAGTTTCTCAGAAAGCTTCTTTCCAGTTTTTCTCTGAGGATATTTTGTTTTTAACCGTAGCCCTCTAAGGGCTTCCAAATATCACTTTGCGATTTCCACAAGAACAGGCTTAGCAAGCGGCTTTTTGCGGGGAAACTGTAACTCTGTGAGATGAATTAACAGAAAACTAAGCAGTTTCTCAGAAAGCTTCTTTCCAGATTTCATTGGAGGATATTTCCTTTTTCATCAGCGCCCTCTATGGGCTTCCAAATATCAACTGGCAAATTCCAGAAGAACTGTCTTAGCGAAAGGCTTCTAGAGGGGAAAGCTGTAACTCTGTGAGATGATTTCACAGAACACAAAGAAATTTCTCAGAAAGCTTCTTTCTCTTTGGTATCGGAGGATATTTCCTTTGGCACTATAGTCTTCAAAGGGATCCAAAATATCAGTTCTCAGATTCCCCAGAAATAAGGCTAGTAAAGATATCCACGAAATACAGATGTAACTCTGTGAGTGGAAGTTACACATCACAAAGCAGTTTCTCAGGAAGCTTCTTTCCAGTTTTTCTCTGAGGGTATTTTCTTTTTCACCGTAGCCCTCTAAGGGCTTCCAAATATCACTTTGCGAATTCCACAAGAACAGGCTTAGCGAGCGGCTTCTTGAGGGGAAAGCTGTAACTCTCTGCGATGAATTAACAGAAAACTAAGCAGTTTCTCACAAAGCTTCTTTCCAGATTTCATCGTTGGATACTTCCTTTTTCATCAGCGCCCTCTATGGGCTTCCAAATATCACCTTGCAAATTCCAGAAGAACTGTCTTAGCGAAAGGATTCTAGAATGGAAAGCTGTAACTCTCTGAGATCATTTCACAGAACACAAAGAAGTTTCTCAGAAAGCTTCTTTCTCTTTGTTATCAGAGGATATTTCCTGTGGCCCTATAGTCTTCAAAGGGATTCGAAGTATCTGTTCTCAGATTCCAGAGAAATAAGGATAGCAAAGAGATTCACGAAGTACACATGTAACTCTGTGAGTGGAAGTCACACATCCAAAGCTGTTTCTCAGAAAGCTTCTTTCCAGGATTTCTCTGAGGATATTTTCTTTTTCACCATAGCCCTGTATGGGCTTCCAAATGTCACTTTGCGAATTCCACAAGAACAGGCTTAGTGAGCGGCTTCTTGAGGGGACGGCTGTAAATCTGTCAGATAAATTAACAGAACACTAAGCAGTTTCTCAGAAAGCTTCTTTCCAGATTTCATCGGGGGATATTTCCTTTTTCAGCAGCGCTGTCTATGGGCTTCAAAATATCACCTGCAAATTCGAGAAGAACTGTCTAAGCGAAAGTCTTCTTGAGGGGAAAGCTGTAACTCTGTGAGATGATTTCACAGAACACCAAGAAGTTTCTCAGGGAGCTTCTTTCTCTTTGTTATCGGAGGATATTTACTTTGGCCCTAAAGTCTTCAAAGGTGTCCGAAATATCTTTTCTCAGATTCCACAGAAATAAGGCTAGCAAAGAGAAGCAAGAATGCAGATGTCACTCTGTGAGTGGAAGTCACACATCACAAAGCAGTTTCTCAGAAAGCTTCTTTCCAGTTTTTCTCTGAAGATATTTCCTTTTTCACCATAGCCATCTATGGGCTTCTAAACATCACTTTGCGAATTCCACAAGAACAGGCTTACCGAGCGGCTTCTTGAGGGGAAAGCTGTTACTCTGTGAGATGAATTAACAGACCACTAAGCAGTTTCTCAGAAAGTTTCTTTCCAGATTTCATCGGAGGATATTTCCTTTTTCACCATAGTCCTCTATGGGCTTCCAAATATCACACTTCAAATTCCACGAGAACTGTCTTAGCGAAGGGCTTCTTTAGGGGAATGCTGTTACTCTGTGAGATGATTTCACAGAACAGAAAGATGCTTCTCAGAAAGATTCTTTCTCTTTGTTATCGATGGATATTTCCTTTGTCGCTATAGTCTTCCAAGGGATCCGAAATATCTGTTCTCAGATTCCACAGAAATAAGGCTAGCAAAGAGATACACGAAATACAGATGTAACTCTGTGAGTGGAAGTCACACATCCCAATGCAGTTTCTCAGAAAGCTTGTTTCCAGTTTTTCTCTGAGGATATTTTCTTTTTCACCATAGCCCTCTATGGGCTTCCAAATATCACTTTGCGAATTCCACATAAAACAAGTTTAGCGAGCGGCTTCTTGAGGGGAAAGCTGTAACCCTGTGAGATGAATTAACAGAACACTAAGCAGTTTCTCAGAAAGCTTCTTTCCAGATTTCATCGGAGGATATTTCGTTTTTCACCATTGCCCTCTATGGGCTTCCAAATATCACATTGCAATTTCCAAAAGAACTGTCTTAGCGAATGGCTTCTTGAGGGGAAAGCTGTAGGTCTGTGAGATTACTTCACAGAACACAAAGAAGTTTCTCAGAAAGCTTCTTTCTCTTTGTTATCGGAGGATATTTCCTTTGGCCCTATAGCCTTCCAAGGGATTCGAAATATCTGTTCTCAGATTCCACAGAAAGAAGGCTAGCAAAGAGATGCACGAAATACAGTTGTAACTCTGTGAGTGGAAGTCACACATCAAAAAGCAGTGTCTCAGAAAGCTTCTTTCCAGTTTTTCTCTGAGGATATTTTCTTTTTCACCGTAGCCCTCTATGGGCTTCCAAATATCACTTTGCGAATTCCACAATAACAGGCTTATGGAGCGGTTTCTTGAGGGGAAAACTGTAACTCTGTGAGACGAATTAACAGAACACAAACCAGTTTCTCAGAAAGCTTCTTTCCAGATTTCATGGGAGGATATTTCCTTTTTCACCAGGGCCCTCTATAGGCGTCCAAATATCACTTTTGAAATTCCACAAGAACTCTCTTAGCGAAAGGCTTCTGGAGGTGAAAGCTGTAACACTGTGAGATGATTTCACAGAACACAAAGAAGATTCTCAGAAAGCTTCTTTCCAGTTTTTCAATGAGGATATTTTCTTTTTCACCATAGCCCTCTATGGGCTTCCAAATATCACTTTGCGAATTCCACAAGAACAGGCTTAGCGAGCGGCTTCTTGAGGGGAAAGCGGTAACACTGTGAGATGAATTAACAGAACACTAAGCAGTTTCTCCAAAACCTTCTTTTCAGATTTCATCTGAGGATATTTCCTTTTTCACCATAGCTCACTATGGGCTTCCAAATATCACTTTGCAAATTCCACAAGAACTCTCTTACTGAAAGGATTCTTGAGGAGAAAGCTGTAACTCCGTGAGATGATTTAACAGAACACAAAGAAGTTTCTCAGAAAGCTTCTTTCTCTTTGTATCGGAGGATATTTCCTTTGGCCCTAGAGTCTTCAAAGGGATCCGAAATATGTGTTCTCAGATTCCACAGAAATAAGGCTAGCAAAGAGATCCACGAAATACAGATGTAACTCCGTGAGTGGAAGTCACACATCCCAAAGCAGTTTCTCAGAAAGCTTCTTTCCAGTTTTTCTCTGAGGATATTTCCTTTTTCACCATCGCCATCTATGGGCTTCCAAATATCACTTTGCGAATTCCACAAGAACAGGCTTAGCGAGCAACTTCTTGAGGGGAAAGCTGTAACTCTGTGACATGATTTCACAGAACGCAAAGAAGTTTCTCAGAAACCTTCTTTCTCTTTGTTTTCGGAGGATATTTCCTTTGGCCCTATAGTCTTCAAAGGGATCTGAAATATCTGTTCTCAGATTCCACAGAAATAAGGCTAGCAAAGAGATCCAGGAAATACAGATGTAACTCTGTGAGTGGAAGTCACACAATAAAAGCAGTTTCTCAGAAAGCTTCTTTCCAGTTTTTCTCTGAGGACATTTTCTTTTTCATCATAGCCGTCTATGGGCTTCCAAATATCACTTTGCGAATTCCACGAGAACAGGCTTAGCTAGCGGCTTCTTGATTGGAAAGCTGTAACTGTGTGAGATGAATTAAGAGAACACTAAGCAGTTTCTCAGAAAGCTTCTTTCCCGATTTCATCAGTGGATATTTCCTTTTTCACCATAGCTCTCTAGGGCTTCGAAATATCACTTTGCAAATTCCACAAGAACTGCCTTATTGAAAGGCTTTTTGAGGGGAAAGCTGTAACTCTGTGAGATGATTTCACAGAACACAAAGAAGTTTCTCGGAAAGCTTCTTTGTCTTTGTTATCGGAGGATATTTCCTTTGGCCCTAGATTCTTCCAAGGGATCCGAAATGTGTTTTCTCAGATTCCACAGAAATAAGGCTAGCAACGAGACGAACGAAATAGCGATGTAAATCTGTGAGTGGAAGTCACACATCAGAAAGCAGTGTCTCAGAAGGCTTCTTTCCAGGTGTTCTCTGAGGATATTTTCTTTTTCACCGTAGCCCTCTATGGGCTTCCAAATATCACTTTGCATATTCCACAAGAAGAGGCTTAGCGAGCGGCTTCTTGTGGGGAAAGCTGTAATTCTGTGAGATGAATTAACAGAACACTAAGCAATTTTTCAGAAAGTTTTTTTCCAGATTTCAACGGAGGATATTTCCTTTTTCACCAGCGCCCTCTATGGGCTCCCAAATATCACTTTGGAAATTCCACAAGAACTGTCTTAGCGAAAGACTTCTTGAGGGGAAAGCTGTAACTCTGTGATACGATTTCACAGAACACAAAGAAGGTTCTCAGAAAGCTTCCTTCTCTTTGGTATCGCAGGATATTTCCTTTGGCTCTATAGTCTTCACAGGGATCCGAAATATCTGTTCTCAGATTCCACAAAAATAAGGCTAGGAAAGAGACCAACGAAATACAGATGTAAATCTGTGAGTGGAAGTCACACATCACAAAGCAGTTTCTCAGAAAGCTTCTTTCCATTTTTTATCTGAGGATATTTTCTTTTTCGACATAGCCCTCTATGGGCTTCCAAATATCCTTTTGCGAATTCCAAAAGAACAGGCTTAGCGAGAGGCTTCTTGAGGGGAAAGCTGTAACACTGTGAGATGAATTAACAGAACACTAAGCATTTTCTCAGAAAGCTTCTTTCCAGATTTCATCAGAGGATATTTACTTTCTCACCATAGCCCTCTATGGGCTTCCAAATATCACCTTGCAAATTCCACAAGAACTGTCTTAGCGAAAGGCTTCTTGAGGGGAAAGCTGTAACTCTGTGAGATGATTTCTACAGAACACAAAGAAATTTCTCAGAAAGCTTCTTTCTCTTTGTTATCGGAGGATATTTCCTTTGCCCGTAGAGTCTTCAAAGGGATCCGAAATATCTGTTCTCAGATTCCACAGAAATAAGGCTAGCAAGGACATCCACGAAATACCGATGTAACTCTGTGAGTGGAAGTCACACATCACAAAGCAGTGTCTCTGAAAGGTTCTTTCCAGTTTTTCTCTGAGGATATATTCTTTTTCTCCATAGGCCTATGGGCTTCCAAATATCACTTTGCGAATTCCAAAAGAACAGGCTTAGCGATCGGCTTCCTGAGGGGAAAGCAGTTACTCTGTGAGATGAATTAACAGAACACTAAGCAGTTTCTCAGAAAGCTTCTTCCCAGATTTCATCAGAGGAAATTTCCTTTTTCACCAGCGCCCTCTATGGGCTTCCAAATATCACTTTGCAAATTTCACTAGAACTGTCTCAACGAAAGCCTTCTTGATGGGAAAGCTCTAACTCTGTTAGATGATTTCACAGAACACAAAGAAGTTTCTCAGAAAGCTTCTGTCTCTTTGTTTTCGGAGGATATTTCCTTTGGCCCTATGGTCTTCAAAGGGATCCAAAATATCTGTTCTCAGATTCCACAGAAGTAAGGCTAGCAAAGAGATCCACTAAATACAGATGTAACTCTGTGAGTGGAAGTCACACATCACAAAGCAGTTTCTAAGAAAGCTTCTTTCCAGTTTTTCTGTGAGGATATTTTCTTTTTCACCGTAGCACTCTATGGGCTTCCAAATATCACTTTGCGAATTCCACAAGAACAGGCTTAGCGAGCGGCTTCTTGAGGGGAAAGCTGTAACTCTGTGAGATGAATTAACAGAACACTAAGAAGTTTCTGAGCAAGCTTCTCTCCTGATTTCATCGGAGGATATTTCCTTTTTCACCAGCGCTCTCTATGGGCTTCCAAATATCACTTTGCAAATTCCACAAGAACTGTCTTAGCGAAAGGCTTCTTGAGGGGAAAGCTGTAATTCCGTGAGATGATTTCATAGAACACAAAGAAGTTTCTCAGAAAGCTTCTTTCTCTTTGTTATCGGAGGATATTTCCTCTGGCGCTAGAGTCTTCAAAGGGATGTGAAATATCTGTTCTCAGATTCCACAGAAATAAGGCTAGCAAAGAGATCCACGAAATACAGATGTAACTCTGTGAGTGGAAGTCACACATCACAAAGCAGTTTCTCAGAAACCTTCTTTCCAGTTTTTCTCTGAGGATATTTTCTTTTTCACCATAGCCCTCTATGGGCTTCCAAATAACACTTTGCGAATTAGACAAGAACATGCTTAGCGATCGGCTTCTTGATGGGAAAGCAGTAACTCTGTGAGATGAATTAACAGAACACTAAGCAGTTTCTCAGAAAGCTTCTTTCCAGATTTCATCGGAGGATATTTCCTTTTTCACCAGTGCCCTCTATGGGCTTCCAAATATCACTTTCCAAATTTCAGAAGAACTGTCTTAGCGAAAGGCTTCTTGAGAGGAATTCCTCAGAGAGGAATATCTCTGAGATGATTTCACAAAACACAAAGAAGTTTCTCAGAAAGCTTCTTTCTCTTTGTTATCGGAGGATATTTCCTTTGGCCCTAGAGTCTTCAAAGGGATCCGAAGTATCTGTTCTCAGATTCCACAGAAATAAGATTAGTAAAGAGATCCACGAAAAACATACGTAACTCTGTGAGTGGAATTCACACATCACAAAGCAGTCTCTCAGAAAGCTTCTTTCCAGTTTTTCTCTGAGGATATTTCCTTTCTCATCGTAGCCCTCTATGGGCTTCCAAATATCACTTTGCGAATTCCACAAGACCAGGCTTAGCGAGCGGCTTCTTGAGGGGAAAGCTGTAGCTCTGTGAGATGAATTAAGAGAACACTAAGCAGTTTCTCAGATAGCTTCTTTCCAGATTTCAACGCAGGACATTTCCTTTTTCACCATAGCCCTCTATGGGCTTCCAAATGTCACTTTGCGTACTCCACAAGAACGGTCTAAGCGAAAGTCCTCTTGCGGGGATAGCTGTAACTCTGTGAGATGATTTCACAGAACACAAAGAAGTTTATCAGAAAGCTTCTTTCTCTATGTTATCGCAGTATATTTCCTTTGGCCCTATAGTCTTCAAAGGGATCTGAAATATCTGTTCTCAGATTCCACAGCAATACGGCTAGGAAAGTGATCCACGAAATACAGATGTAACTGTGTGAGTGGAAGTCACACGTCATAAAGCCGTTTCTCAGAAAGCTTCTTTCCAGTTTTTCTCTGAGGATATTTCCTTTTTCATCGTAGCCCTCTATAGGCTTCCAAATATCACTTTGCGAATTCCACAAGAACAGGCTTAGCGAGCGGCTTCTTGAGGGGAAAGCTGTAACTCTGTGAGATGAATTAGCAGAACACTAAGCAGTTCCTAACTAAGCTTCTTTCCAGATTTCATCGGAGGATATTTCCTTTTCCTCCAGCGCCCTCTACGAGCTTCCAAATATCACTTTGCAAATTCCACAAGAACTGTCTTACCGAAAGGATTCTTGAGAGGTAAGCCGTAACTCTGAGATGATTTCACAGAACACAAAGAAGTTTCTCAGAACGCTTCTGTCTCTTTGTTATAGGAGGATATTTCCTTTGGCCCTAGAGTCTTCAAAGGGATCAGAAGTTCTGTTCTCAGATTCCACAGAAAAAAGGCTAGCAAAGAGATCCACGAAATACTGATATAACTCTGTGAGTGGAAGTCACACATCACAAAGCAGTTTCTCAGAAAGCTTCTTTCCCGTTTTTCTCTGAGGATATTTTCTTTTTCACCATAGCACTCTATGGGCTTCCCAATATAACTTTGCGAATTCCACAAGAACAGGCTTAGCGATCGGATTCTTGAGGGGAAAGCTGTAACACTGTGAGATGAATTAACAGAACACTAAGCAGTTTCTCAGAAAGCTTCTTTCCAGGTTTCATCGGAGGATATTTCGTTTTTCACCGTAGCCCACTATGGGCTTCCAAATATCACTTTGCAAATTCCACAAAAACTGTCTTAGCGAAAGCTTTCTTGAAGGGAAAGCTGTAACTCTGTGAGATGATTTCACTGAACACAAAGAAGTTTCACAGAAAGCTTCCTTCACTTTGTTGTCGGAGGATATTTAATTTGGCCGTATACTCTTCAAAGGGATCCGAAATATTTGTTCTCACATTCCACAGAAATAAGGCTAGCAAAGAGATCCACGAAATACAGATTTAAATCTGTGAGGGGAAGTCAAACATCACAAAGCAGTTTCTCAGAAAGATTGTTTCCAGTTTTTCTCTGAGGATATTTTCTTTTTCACCATAACCCTCTATGGACTTCCAAATATAACGTTGCGAATTCCACAAGAACAGGCTTAGCAATCGGCTTCTTGAGGGGAAACCTGTAACTCTGTGAGATGAATTAAGAGAACATTAAGCACTTTCTCAGAAAGCTTCTTTCCAGTTGTTCTCTGACAATATTTTCTTTTTCACCATACCCCTGCATAGGCTTTAAAATATCACTTGCGAATTCCACAAGAATAGGCTTAGCGAGCGGCTTTTTGTGGGGAAAGCTGTAACTCTGTGAGTTGAATTAACAGAACACGAAGCAGTTCCTCAGAAAGATTCTTTCCAGATTTCATCGGAGGATATTTCCTTTTCACCAGCGCCCTCTATGGGCTTCCAAATATCACTTTGCAAATTCCACAAGAACTCTCTTAGCGAAAGGCTTCTTGAGGGGAACTCTGTAACTCTGTGAGATGATTTCACAGAACACAAAGAAGTTTCTCATAAAGCTTCTTTCTCTGTTATCGGAGGATATTTCCTTTGGCCCTAGATTCTTCAAAGGGATCCGAAATATCTGTTCTCAGACTCTACAGAAATAAGGCTAGCAAAGAGATCCACGAAATACATATGTAACTCTGTGAGTGGAAGTCACACATCACAAAGCAATGTCTCAGAAAGCTTCTTTCCAGTTTTTCTCTGAGGATATTTTCTTTTTCACCGTAGCCCTCTATGGGCTTCCAAATATCACTTTGCGAATTCCACAAGAACAGGCTTAGTGAGCGGCTTCTTGAGGGGAAAGCTGTAACTCTGTGAGATGAATTAACAGAACACTAAGCAGTTTCTGAGCAAGCTTCTTTCCAGATTTCATCGGAGGATATTTCCTTTTTCACCATAGCCCTCTAGGGGCTTCCAAATATCACTCTGCAAATTCCACAAGAACTGTCGTAGCGAAAGACTTTTTGAGGGGAAAGCTGTAACTCTGTGAGATGATTTCACAGAACACGAAAAAGTTCCTCAGAAGGCTTCTTTCTCTTTGTTATCAGAGGATATTTCCTTTGGCCCTCTAGTCTTCAAAGGGATGCGAAATATCTGTTCTCAGTTTCCACAGAAATAAGGCTAGCAAAGACATCCACGAAATAAAGATGGAACTCTGTGAGTGGAAGTCACACATGACAAAGCAGTTTCTCAGAAAGCTTCTTTCCAGATTTCATCGGAGGATATTTCCTTTTTCACCATAGCCCTCTAGGGCTTCCAAATATCACTTTGCAAATTCCACAAAAACTGCCTTAGCGAAAGCCTTCTTGAGGCGAAAGCTGTAACTCTGTGAGATGATTTCACAGAACACAAAGAAGTTTCTCTGAAAGCTTCTTTCTCTTTGTTATCAGAGTATATTTCCTTTGGCCCTAGAGTTTTCAAAGGGATCTGAAATATCTGTTCTCACATTCCACAGAAATAAGGCTAGCAAAGAGATCCACGAAATACAGATGTAACTCTGTGAGTGGAAATCACACATCGCAAGGCAGTTTCTCATAAAGCTACTTTCCAGTTTTTCTCTGAGGATATTTTCTTTTTCACGATAGCCCTGTATCGGCTTCCAAATAGCACTTTGCGAATTCCACAAGACCTGGCTTAGCGAGCGCCTTCTTCAGGGGAAACCTGTAATTCTGTGAGATGAATTATCAGAACACTAAGCAGTTTTTCAGAAAGCTTCTTTCCAGATTTCATCTGAGGATATTTCCTTTGTCACTAGCGCCCTCTATGGACTTCCAAATAAAACTTTGCAAATTCCACAAGAACTGTCTTAATGAAAGGCTTCTTGAGGAGAAAGCTGTAACTCTGTGAGATGATTTCACAGAACACAAAGAAGTTTCTCAGAAAGCTTCTTTCTCTTTGTTATCGGAGGATATATCCTTTGGCCCTATAGTCTTCCACGGGATCCAAAATGTCTGTTCGCAGAATCCACAGAAAGAAGGTTAGCAAAGAGATCCACGAAATACAGATGTAACTCTGTGAGTGGAAGTCACACATGACAAAGCAGTTTCTCAGAAAGCTTTTTTCCAGTTTTTCTCTGAGGATATTTTCGTTTCAACATAGCCCCCTATGGCCTTCCAAATATCACATTGCGTATTCCACAAGAAAAGGCTTAGCGAGCGGCTTCTTGAGGAGAAAGCTGTAACTCTGTGAGATGAATTAACAGAACACTAAGCAGTTTCTCAGGAAGCTTCTTTCCGGATTTCATCAGAGGATATTTCTTTTTTCACCGCAGCCCTCTATGGGCTTCCAAATATCACTTTGGAAATTCCACAAGAACTGTCTTAGCGATAGGCTTCTTGAGGGGAAAGCTGTAACTCTGTGAGGTGATTTCACAGAGCACAAAGAAGTTTCCCAGAATGCTCCTTTCTCTTTGTTATCGGATGATATTTTCTTTGGACGTGGAGACTTCAATGGGATCCGAAATATCAGTTCTCAGATTCCACAGAAATAATGCTATTAAAGAGATCCACGAAATACAGAAGTAACTCTCTGTGTGGAAGTCACACATCACAAAGCAGTTGCTAAGAAAGCTTCTTTCCAGGTTTTCTTTGAGGATATTTTCTTTTTCACCATAGCCCTCTATCGGCTTCCAAATATCACTTTGCGAATTCCACAAGAACTGTCTTAGCGAAAGGCTTCTTTAGGTGAAACCTCTAACTCTGTGAGAAGATTTCACAGAACACAAAGAAGTTTCTCATAAATCTCCTTTCTCTTTGTTATCGGAGGATATTTCTTTGGCCCTATAGTCTTCGAAGGGATCCGAAATATCTGTTCTCAGTTTCCACAGAAATAAGGCTAGCAAAGAGATCCAAGAAATACAGATGTAACTCTGTGAGTGGAAGTCACACATCACAATGCAGTTTCTCATAAAGCTTCTTTCCAATTTTTCACTGAGGATATTTCCTTTTTCACCATAGCCCTATATGGGATTCCAAATATCACTTTTCGAATTCCACAACAACAAGCATAGGGAGCGGCTTCTTGAGGGGAAACTGTACCTCTGTGAGATGAATACACAGAACACTAAGCAGTTTCTCAGAAAGCTTCTTTCTCTTTGTTATCGGAGGATATTTCCCTTAGCCCTAGAGTCTTCAAAGGGATCCGAAGTATCTGTTCTCAGATTCCACAGAAATAAGGCTAGCAAAGAGATACACGAAATAGAGATGTAACTCTGTTGAGTGGAAGTCACACACCACAAAGCTGTGTCTCAGAAAGCTTCTTTCCAGTTTTTCCCCGAGGATATTTTCTTTTTCACCTTATCCCTCTATGGGCTTCCAAATATCACTTTGCAAATTCCACAAGAACTGTCTTAGCGAAAGGCTTCTTGAGGGGAAAGCTGTAACTCTGTGAGATGATTTCACAGAACACAAAGAAGTTTCTCAGAANAAAGCTGTAACTCTGTGAGATGATTTCACAGAACACAAAGAAGTTTCTCAGACAGCTTCTTTCTCTTTGTTATGGGAGGATATTTCCTTTGGCACTAGAGTCTTCAAAGGGATCCGATATATCTCTTCTCAGATTCCACAGAAATAAGGCTAGCAAAGACATCCACGAAATACATATGTACCTCTGTGAGTTGAAGTCACACATCCCAAAGCAGTTTCTCAGAAATCTTCTTTCCAGTTTTTCTCTGAGGATATTTTCTTTTTCACCATAACCCTCTATGGGCTTCCAAAGATCACTTTGCGAATTCCACAAGAACACGCTTAGCGAACGGCTTCTTGCGGGGAAGCTGTAACTCTGTGAGATGATTTCACAGAACACAAAGAAGGTTCTCAGAAAGCTTCTTTCTCTTTGTTCTCGGAGGATATTTCCTTTGGCCCTACAGTCTTCAAAGGGATCCAAAATATCTGCTCTCAGATTCCACAGAAATAAGGCTAGCAAAGAGATCCACGAAATACAGATGTAACTCTGTGAGTGGAAGTCACACATCACAAAGCAGTTTCTCAGAAAGCTTCTTTCCAGTTTTTCTCTGTGGATATTTTCTTTTTCACCATAGCCATCTATGGGCTTCCAAATATCACTAAGCCAATCCCACAAGAACAGGCTTAGCGATCGGCGTCTTGAGGGAGAAGCTGTAACTCTGTGAGATGAATTAACAGAACACTAAGCAGTTTCTCAGAAAGTTTCTTTCCAGATTTCATCAGAGGATATTTCCTTTTTCACCAGCGCCCTCTATGGGCTTCAAAACATCACTTTGCGAATTCCACAACAACAGGCTTAGTGAGCGGCTTCTTGAGGGAAAAGGTGTAACTCTGGGAGATGAATTAACAGAACACTAAGCCGTTTCTCAGAAAGCTTCTTTCCAGATTTCATAGGAGGATACTTCCTTTTTCACCATAGCCCTCTAAGGGTTTCCAAATGTCACTTTGGAAATTTCAAAAGAAATGTCTTAATTAAAGTCTTCTTGAGGAGAATGCTGTAATTCTGTGAGATGATTTCACAGAACACAAAGAAGTTTCTCAAAAAGCTTCTTTCTCTTTGTTTTCGGAGGATATTTCCTTTGGCCCTGGAGTCTTCCAAGGGATCCGAAATATCTGTTCTCAGATTCCACAGAAATAAGGCTAGCAAAGAAATCCACGAAATACAGATGTAACTCTGTGAGTGGAAGTCACAGATGACAAAGCAGTTTCTCAGAAAGCTTGTTTCCAGTTTTTCTCTGAGGATATTTTCTTTTTCACCACAGACCTCTATGGGCTTCCAAATATCACTTTGCGAATTCCACAAGAACAGGTTTAGCAAGCGACTTCTTGAGTGGAAAGCTGTAACTCTTTGAGATGAATTTACAAAACACTAAGCAGTTTCTCAGAAAGCTTCTTTCCAGATTTCATCGGAGGATAATTCCTTTTTCACCAGTGCCCTCTATGGGCTTCCAAATATCACTTTGCAATTTCCACAAGAAAGGTCTTAGCGAAAGGCTTCTTGAGGGGAAAGCTGAAAGTCTGTGAGATGACTTCACAGAACACAAAGAAGTTTCTCAGAAAGCTTCTTTCTCTTTGTTATCGGAGGATATTTCCTTTGGCCCTGAGTCTTCAAAGGGATCCGAAGTATGTGTTCTCAGATTCCACAGAAATAACGCTAGCAAAGAGATCCACGAAATACAGATGTAACTCAGTGAGTGGAAGTCACACATCACAAAGCAGTGTCTCAGAAATCTTCTTTCCAGCTTTTCACTGAGGATATTTTCTTTTTCACGGTAGCCCTCTATGGGCTTCCAAATATCACTTTGCGAATTCCACAAGAACAGGCTTAGCGAGCGGCTTCTTGAGGGGAAAGCTGTAACTCTGTGAGATGAATTAAGAGAACACTTAGCAGTTTCTCAGATAGCTTGTTTCCACATTTCAACGGAGGACATTTCCTTTTTCACCATAGCCCTCTATGGGCTTCTAAATGTCACTTTGCGTACTCCACAATAACTGTCTTAGCGAAAGTCTTCTTGCAGGGATAGCTGTAATTCTGTGAGATGATTTCACAGAACACAAAGAAGTTTGTCAGAAAGCTTCTTTCTCTATGTTATCGGAGGATATTTCCTTTGTCCGTAGAGTCTTCAAAGGGATCCGAAATATCTGTGCTCAGATTCCACAGAAAGACGGCTAGGAAAGTGATCCACGAAATACAGATGTAACTGTGTGAGTGGAAGTCACACGTCATAAAGCCGTTTCTCAGAAAGCTTCTTTCCAGTTTTTCTCTGAGGATATTTCCTTTTTCATCATAGCCCTCTATAGGCTTCCAAATATCACTTTGCGAATTCCACAAGAACAGGCTTAGCGAGCGGCTTCTTGAGGGGAAAGCTGTAACTCTGTGTAATGAATTAACAGAACACTAAGCAGTTTCTCAGTAGGCTTCTTTCCAGATTTCAACGGAGGATAGTTCCTTTTCCTCCAGCGCCCTCTACGAGCTGCCAAATATCACTTTGAAATTCCACAAGAACTGTCTTAGAAGAAAGGCTTCTTGAGAGGTAAGCCGTAACTCTGAGATGATTTCACAGAACACAAAGAAGTTTATCAGAACGCTTCTTTCTCTTTGTTATAGGAGGATATTTCCTTTGGCCCTAGAGTCTTCAAAGGGATCCGAAATATCTGTTCTCAGATTCCAGAGAAATAAGGCTAGCAAAGATATCCACGAAATACAGATGTAATTCTGTGAATGGAAGGCACACATCAGAAAGCAGTTTCTCAGAAAGCTTCTTTCCAGTTTTTTTGTGAGGATACTTTCTTTTTCACCGTAGCCCTCTATGGGCTTCCAAATATCACTTTGCGAATTCCACAACAACAGACTTAGCGAGCGGCTTCTTGAGGGGAAAGCTGTAACTCTGTGAGATGAATTAACCGAACACTAAGCAGTTTCTGAGCAAGCTTCTTTCCAGATTTCATCGGAGGATATTTCCTTTTTCACCGTAGCCCTCTATGGGCTTCCAAATATCACTCTGCAAATTCCACAAGAACTGTCTTAGCGAAAGGCTTCTTGAGGGGAAAGCGGTAACTCTTTGAGATGATTTCACAGAAAACAAAGAAGTTCCTCAGAAGGCTTCTTTCTCTTTGTTATCGGAGGATATTTCCTTTAGCCCTCTAGTCTTCAAAGGGATGTGAAATATCTGTTTTCAGATTCCACAGAAATAAGGCTAGCAAAGAGATCCACGAAATAAAGATGTAACTCTGTGAGTGGAAGTCACACATGAAAAAGCAGATTCTCAGAAGGATTCTTTCCAGTTTTTCTCTGAGGATATTTTCTTTTTCACGATAGCCCTCTATGGGCTTCCAAATATCCCTTTGCGAATTCCACAAGAACAGGCTTAGCCAGCGGCTTTTTGAGGGGAAAGCTGTAACTCTGTGAGATGAATTAACAGAACACTAAGCAGTTTCTCAGAAAGCTTCTTTCAAGATTTCATCGGAGGATATTTCCTTTTTCCCCAGCGCCCTCTATGGGTTTCCAAATATCACTTTGCAAATTCCACAAGAACTGGCTTAGAGAAAGGCTTCTTGAGGGGAAAGCTGTAACTCTGTGAGGTGATTTCACAGAACACAAAGAAGTTTCTCAGAAAGCCTCTTTCTCTTTGTTATCGGAGGATATTTCTTTTGGCCCTGTAGTCTTCAAAGGGATCCGAAATATCTGTTCTCAGATTCCACAGAAATAAGGCTAGCAAAGAGATCCACGAAATACAGATGTAACTCTGTGAGTGGAAGCCACACATCACAATGCAGTTTCTCAGAAAGCTTCTTTCCAGATTTCATCTGAGGATATTTCCTTTTTCACCATAGCCCTCTATGAGCTTCTAAATATCACCTTGCCAATTCCACAAGAACTGTCTTAGCGAAAGGCATCTTGAGGGGAATGCTGTAACTCTTTGAGATGATTTCACAGAACACAAAGAAGTTTCTCAGAAAGCTTCTTTCTCTTTGTTATCGGAGGATATTTCGTTGGCCCTATAGTCTTCGAAGGGATCCGAAATATCTGTTCTCAGATTCCACAGAAATAAGGCTAGCAAAGAGATCCACGAAAAACATATGTAACTCTGTGAG
>NC_037677.1:12855088-12868642 GCF_003255815.1 Theropithecus gelada
ATGTAACTCTGTGAGATGAATTAACAGAACACTAAGCAGTTTCTCAGAAAGCTTCTTTCCAGATTTCATCTGAGGACATTTCCTTTTTCAGCATAGCCCTCTATGGGCTTCCAAATATCACTTTGCCAGTTCCACAAGAACTGTCTTAGGGAAAGGCTTCTTGAGGGTGAAGCTGTAACTCTGTGAGATGATTTCACAGAACACAAAGAAGTTTCTCAGAAAGCTTCTTTCTCTTTGTTATCGGAGGATATTTCCTTTGGCCCTATAGTCTTCAAAGAGTTCCGAAATATCTGTTCTCAGATTCCATAGAAATAAGGCTAGCAAAGAGATCCACGAAATTCAGATGTAACTCTGTGAGTGGAAGTCACACATCACAAAGCAGTATCTCATAAAGCTTCTTTCCAGTTTTTCTCTGAGGATATTTTCTTTTTCAATGTAGAACTCTATGGGCTTCCAAATATCACTTTGCGAATTCCAGAAGAACAGGCTTCGCGAGCAGCTTCTTGAGGGGAAAGCTGTAACTCTGTGAGATGTATTAACAGAACACTAAGCAGTTTCTCAGAAAGCTTCTTTCCAGATTTCATCGAAGGATATTTCCTTTTTCACCAGCGCCCTCTATGGGCTTCCAAATATCACTTTACAAATTCCACAAGAACTGTCTCAGCGAAAGGCTTCTTGAGGGGAAAGCTGTAACTCTGTGAGATGATTTCACAGAACACATAGAAGTTTCTCCGAAAGCTTCTTTCTCTTTGTTATTGGAGGATATTTCCTTTGGCCCTCTAGTCTTCAAAGGGATCCGAAATATCTGTTCTCAGATTCCACAGAAAAAAGTCTAGCAAAGAGATCCACGAAATGCAGATGTAACTCTGTGAGTGGAAGTCACACATCACAACGCAGTTTCTCAGAAAGCTTCTTTTCAGTTTTTGTCTGAGGATATTTTCTTTTTCACGATAGCCCTCTATGGGCTTCGAAATAATCCTTTGCGAATTCCACAAGAACAGGCTTAGCGAGCAGCTATTGAGGGAAAAGCTGTAACTCTGTGAGATGAATTAACAGAACAGTAAGCAGTTTCTCAGAAAGCTTCTTTCCAGATTGCATCGGGGGATATTCCCTTATCACCAGCGCCCTCTATGGGTTTCCAAATATCACTTTGCAAATTCCACAAGAACTGACTTAGCGAAAGGCTTCTTGGGGGGAAAGCTGTAACTCTGTGAGATGATTTCACAGAACACAAAGAAGTTTCTCAGAAAGCTTCTTTCTCTTTGTTATCAGAGGATATTTCCTTTGGCCCTGTAGTCTTCAAAGGGATCCGAAATATCTGCTCTCATATTCCACTGAAATAAGGCTAGCAAAGAGATCCACGAAATACAGATGTAACTCTGTGAGTGGAGGTCACACATCAAAAAGCAGTTTCTCAGAAAGCTTCTTTCCAGATTTTCTCGGAGGATATTTTCTTTTTCATCATAGCCCTCTATGGGTTTCCAATTATCGCTTTGCGAATTCCACAAGAACAGGCTTAGCGAGCGGCTTCTTGAGGGGAAAGGTGTAACTCTGAGAGATGAATTAACAGAACACTAAGCAGTTTCTCAGAAAGCTTCTTTCCAGATTGCACCGGAGGATATTAGATTTTTCACCATAGCCCTGTATGGGCTTCCAAATATCACTTTGCAAATTCGACAGGAACTGTCTTAGTGAAAGGCTTCTTGAGGGGAAAGCCGTAACTCTGTGAGATGAATTAGCAGAACACTATGCAGTTTCTCTGGAAGCTTCTTTAAAGATTTCATCTGAGGATATTTTCTTTTTCACAAACGCCCTCTATTGGCTTCCAAGTATCACTTTGGAAATTCCACAAGAACTGTCTTACTGAAAGGCTTCTTGAGGGGAAAGCTGTAACTCAGTGAGATGATTTCACAGAACAAAAAGAAGTTTCGTAGAAAGTTTCTTTCTCCTTGTTATTGGAGGATATTTCCTTTGGCCCTATAGTCTTCAAAGGGATCCGAAATAGCTGTTCTAAGATTCCACAGAAATAAGGCTAGCAAAGAGATCCATGAACTACAGATGTAACTCTGTGAGTGGAAGTCACACATTACAAAGCAGTTTCTCAGAAAGCTTCCCTACAGATTTTCTCTGAGGATATTTTCTTTTTCACCGTAGCCCTCTATGGGCTTCCAAACATCACTTTGCGAATTTCAGAAGAACATGCTTAGCAAGCGGCTTCTTGAGGGGAAAGCTGTAACTCTGTGAGATGAATTAACAGAACACTAAGCAGTTTCTCAGAAAGCTTCTTTCGACATTTCATCGGAGGATATTTCCTTTGTCACCATAGCCCTCTATTGGCTTCCAAATATCACTTTGCAAATTCCACAAGAACTGTCTTAGCAAAAGGCTTCTTGAGGGGAAAGCTGTAACTCTGTGAGATGATTTCACAGAACACAAAGAACTTTCTCAGAAAGCTTCTTTCTCTTTGTTGTCGGAGGATATTTCCTTTGGCCCTAGAGTCTTCAAAGGGATCCGAAATATCAGTTCTCAGATTCCACAGAAATAAGGCCAGCAAAGAGATCCACGAAATACAGATGTAACTCTGTGAGTGGTAGTCACACATCACAAAGCAGTTTCTCAGAAAGCTTCTTTCCAGTTTTTCTCTGAGCATATTTTATTTTTCACCATAGCCCTCTATGGGCTCATAAATATCACTTTGCGAATTCCACAAGAACAGGCTTAGCGAGCGGCTTCTTGATGGGGAAGCTGTAACTCTGTGAAATGAATTAACAGAAGACTAAGCAGTTTCCCAGAAAGCTTCTTTCCAGATTTCATCGGAGGATGTTTCCTTTTTCACCATAGCCCTGTATGGGCTTCCAAATATCACTTTGCAAAGTCCACAAGAACTGTTTTAGTGAAAGGCTTCTTGAGGGGAAAGCTGTAACTGTGTGAGATGATTTCACAGAACACAAAGAAGTTTCTCTGAAATATTCTTTCTCTTTGTTATCGGACGATATTTCCTTTGGCCCTAGAGTCTTCAAAGGGATCCGAAATATCTGTTCTAAGATTCCACAGAAATAAGGCTATCAAAGAGATCCACAAAATACCGATGTAACTCAGTGAGTGTAAGTCACACATCACAAAGCAGGTTCTCAGAAAGCTTTTTCCAGTTTTTCTCTGAGGATATTTTCTTTTTCACCATAGCCCTCTATGGGTTTCCAAATATCACTTTGAGAATTCCCCAAGAACAGGCTTCGCGAGCTACTTCTTGAGGGGAAAGCTGTAAATCTGTGAGAAGAATTAACAGAACACTAAGCAGTTTCTCAGAAAGCTTCTTTCCAGATTTCATCGGAGGATATTTCCTTTTGCACCATAGCCCTCTAAGGGCTTCCAAATATCAGTTTGCCAATTCCACAGGAACTGGCTTAGCGAAAGGCTTCTTGAGGGGAAAGCTGTAACCCTGTGAGATGATTTCACAGAACAAAAAGAAGTTTCTCAGTAAGCTTCTTTCTCTTTGTAATCGGAGGATATTTACTTTGGCCTCTAGTCTTCAAAGGCATCCGAAATATCTGTTCTCAGATTCCACAGAAATAAGGCTAGCAAAGAGATCCACTAAATACAGATGTAACTCTGTGAGTCGAAGTCACACATCACAAAGCAGTTTCTCAGAAAGCTTCTTTCCACTTTTTCTCTGAGGATATTTTCTTTTTCACCATAGCCCTCTATGGGCTTCCAAATATCACTTTGCGAATTCCACAAGAACAGGCTTAGCGAGCGGCTTCTTGAGGGGAAAGCTGTAACTCTGTGAGATGAATTAACAGAACACTAAGCAGTTTGTCAGAAAGCTTCTTTCCAGATTTCATCGGAGGATATTTCCTTTTTCACCAGCGCCCTCTATGGGCTTCCAAATATCAGTTTTCAAATTCTACTAGAACTGTCTTAGCGAGAGGCTTCTTCAGGGGAAAGCTGTTTCTCTGTGAGATGATTTCACAGAACACAAAGAAGTTTCTCAGAAAGCTTCTTTATATTTTTTATGGGAGGATATTTCCTTTGGCCCTATAGTCTTCAAAGGGATCCGAAATATCTGTTCTCAGATTCCACAGAAATAAGGCTAGCAAAGAGATCCACGAAATACCGATGTAACTCTGTGAGTGGAAGTCGCACATCACAAAGCAGTTTCTCAGAAAGCTTCTTTCCAGTTTTTCTCTGAGGATATTTCCTTTTTCACCATAGCCCTCTTTCGGCTTCCAAATATCACTTTGTGAATTCCACAAGAACAGGCTTAGCCAGCGGCTTCTTGAGGGGAAAGCTGTAACACTGTGAGATGAATTAAGAGAACACCAAGCAGTTTCTCAGAAAGCTTCTTTCCAGATGTCATCGGAGGATATTTCCTTTTTCACCAGCTCGCACTATGGGCTTCCAAATATCACTTTGCAAATTCCACAAGACCTGTCTTAGCGAAAGGCTTCTTGAGGGGAAAGCTGTAACTCTGTGAGATGATTTCACAGAACACAAAGAAGTTTCTCAGAAAGCTTATTTGTCTTTCTTATCAGAGAATATTTCCTTTGGCCCTCTAGTCTTCAAAGGAATCTGAAATATCTGTTCTCAGATTCCACAGAAATAAGGCTAGGAAAGAGATCCACGAAATACAGATGTAACTCTGTGAGTGGAAACCACACATCACAATGCAATTTCTCAGAAAGCTTCTTTCCAGTTTTTTTCGGAGGATATTTTCTTTTTCACCGTAGCCCTCTATGGGCTTCCAAATATCACTTTGCGAATTCCACAAGAACAGGCTTAGCGAGCGGCTTCTTGAGGGGAAAGCTGTAACACTGTGAGATGAATTAACAGAACACTAAGCAGTTTCTCTGAAAGCCTCTTCCCAGATTTCCTCGGAGGATATTTTCTTTTTCACCAACACCCTGTATGGGCTTCCAAATATCACTTTGCAAATTCCACAAGAACTGTCTTAGGGAAAAGCTTCTTGAGTGGAAAGCTGTAACTCTGTGAGATGATTTCTCAGAACACAAAGAAGTTTCTCAGAAGGCTTCTTTCTCTTTGTTATCGGAGGATATTTCCTTTGGCCCTATAGTCTTCCAAGGGATCCCAAATATCTGTTGTCAGATTCCACAGAAATAAGGCTAGCAAAGAGATCCACGAAATACAGATGTAACTCTGTGAGTGGAGTCACACATGACAAAGCAGTTTCTCAGAAGGCTTCTTTCCAGTTTTTCTCTGAGGAGATTTTCTTTTTCACCATAGCCCTCTATGGGCTTACAAATATCCCCTTGTGAATTCCACAAGAACATGCTTAGGCAGCGGGTTCTTGAGGGGAAAGGTGGAACTCTGTGAGGTGAATTAGCAGAATACTAAGCAGTTTCTCAGAAAGCTTCTTTCCAGATTTCATCGGAGGATATTTCCTTTTTCACCACAGCCCTCTAGGGCTTCCAAATATCGCCTTTCAAATTCCAAAGGAACTGCCTAAGCGAAAGGCTTCTTGAGGGGAAACCTGTAACTCTGTGAGTTGATTTCACAGAACACAAAGAAGTTTCTCAGAAAGCTTCCTTCTCTTTGTTATCGGAGGATATTTCCTTTGGCCCTCTAGTCTTCAAAGGGATCCGATATATCTGTTCTAAGATTCGTCAAAAATAAGGCTAGCAAAGAGATCCATGAAATACAGATCTAACTCTGTGAGTCGAAGTCACACATCACAAAGCAGTTTCTCAGAAAGCTTCTTTCCAGTTTCTCTGAGGATATTTTCTTTTTCACCATAGCCCTCTATGGGCTTCGAAATATGACGTTGCGAATTCCACAAGAACAGGCTTAGCGATCGGCTTCTTGAGGGGAAAGCTGTAACTCTGTGACATGAATTAACAGAACACTAAGCAGTATCTCAGAAAGCTTCTTTCCAGATTTCATCGGAGGATATTTCCTTTTTCCTCAGTGCCCTCTATGGGCTTCCAAATACCACTTTTCAAATTCCACAAGAACTGCCTTAGCGAATGGCTTCTTGAGGGGAAAGCTGTAACTCTGTGAGATGATTTCACAGAACACAAAGAAGTTTCTCAGAAAGCTTCTTTCTCTTTGTTATCGGAGGATATTTCCTTTGGCCCTAGAGTCTTCAAAGGGATCCACAATATCAGTTCTCAGATTCCACAGGAAAAAGGCAAGCAAAGAGATCCACGAGATACACATGTAACTCTGGAAGTGGAAGTCTCACATCACAAAGCAGTGTCTCAGACAGCTTCTCTCCAGTTTTTCTGTGAGGATATTTTCTTTTTCACTATAGCACCCTATGAGCTTGCAAAAATCACTTTGCGAACTCCACAAGAACAGGCTTAGACAGCGGCTTCTTAAGGGGAAAGGTGGAACTCTGTGAGGTGAATTAACAGAATACTAAGCAGTTTCTCAGAAAGCTTCTTTCCAGATTTCATCAGAGGATATTTCCTTTTTCACCACAGCCCTCTAGGGCTTCCAAATATCGATTTGGAAATTCCAAAAGAACTGCCTCAGCGAAAGGCTACTTGAGGGGAAAGCTGTAACTCTGTGAGATGATTTCACACAACACAAAGAAGTTTTTCAGAAAGCTTCTTTCTCTTTGTTATCGGAGGATATTTCCTTTGACCCTATAGTCTTCAAAGGGATCCGAAATATCTGTTCTCAGATTCCACAGAAAGAAGGCTAGCAAAGAGATCCAAGAAATACAGATGTAACTCTGTGAGTGGAAGTCACACATCACAAATCACTTGCTCGGAATGCTTCTTTCCTTTTTCTCTAAGGATATTTTCTTTTTCACCATAGCCCTCTGTAGGCTTCCAAATATCACTTGCGAATTCCACAACAACCGGCTTAGCGAGCGGCTTCTTGAGGGGAAAGCTGTTACTCTGTGAGATGAATTATCAGGACACTAAGCAGTTTCTCAGAAAGCTTCTTTCCAGATTTCATCGGAGCATATTTCCTTTTTCACCATATCCCTCTATGGGCTTCCAAATATCACTTTGCAAATTCCACAAGAACTGCCTTAGCGAAAGCCTTCCTGAGGGGAAAGCTGTAACTCTGTGAGATGATTTCACAGAACACAAAGAAGTTTCTCAGTAAGCTTCTTTCTCTTTGTTATCGGAGGATATTTCCTTTGGCCCTCTAGTCTTCAAAGGGATCTGAAATATATGTTCTCAGATTCCACAGAAATAAGGCTAGCAAAGAGATCCACGAAATACAGATATAACTCTGTGGTGGCAGTCACACATCACAAGCAGTGTCTCAGAAAGTTTCTTTCCAGTTTTTCTCTGAGGATATTCTCTTTTTCACCATAGTCCTCTATGGGCTCCCAAATATCACTTTGCAAATTCCACAAGAACAGGCTTAGCGAGCGGCTTCTTCAGGGGAAAGCTGTAACTCTGTGAGATGAATTAATAGAACACTAAGCAGTTTCTCAGGAAGCTTCTTTCCACATTTCATCGGAGGAGAATTCCTTTTTCACCAGCTCGCTCTATGGGCGTCCAAATATCACTTTGCAAATTCCACAAGAACTCTCTTAGTGACAGGCTTCTTGAGGGGAAAGCTATAACTCTGTGAGATGATTTCTACAGAACACAAAGAAGTTTCTCAGAAAGCTTCTTTCCTTGTTATCGGAGGATATTTCCTTTGTCCCTAGATTGTTCAAAGGGATCTGGAATATCTGTTCTCAGATTCCACAGAAATAAGGCTAGCAAAGAGATCCACGAAATAGAGATGTAGTTCTGTGAGTGGAAGTCACACATCACAAAGCAGTTTCTCAGAAAGCTTCTTTCCAGTTTTTCTCTGAGGATATTTTCTTTTTCACCGTAGCCCTCTATGGGGTTCCAAATATCACTTTGCGAAATCCACAAGAACAGGCTTAGCGAGCGGCTTCCTGAGGGGAAATCTGCAACTCTGTGAGATGAAATAACAGAATACTAAGCAGTGTCTCAGAAAGCTTCTTTCCAGTTTTTCTCTGAGGATATTTCCTTTTTCAGCAGTGCCCTCTGTGGACTTCCAAATATCACTTTTCATATTCCACAAGAACTGTCTTAGGGAAAGGCTTCTTGAGGTGAAAGCTGTAACTCTGTGAGATGATTTCACAGAACACAAAGAAGTTTCTCAGAAAGCTTCCTTCTCTTTGTTGTCGGAGGATATTTCCTTTGGCCCTATAGTCTTCAAAAGGATCCGAAATATCTGTTCTCAGATTCCACAGAAATGAGGCTAGCAAAGAGATCCACAAAATACAGATGTAATTCTGTGAGTGGAAGTGACACATCACAAAGCAGTTTCTCAGAAAGCTTCTTTCCAGTTTTCCTCTGAGGATATTTCCTTTTTCACCATAGTCCTCTATGGGCTTCCAAATATCACTTTGCCAATTCCACAAGAACTGTCTTAGCGAAAGGCCTCTTGAGGGAAAGCTGTAATTCTGTGAGATGATTTCACAGAATACAAAGAAGTTTCTCAGAAAGCTTCTTTCTCTTTGTTATCGGAGGATATTTCCTTTGGCCCTAGAGTCTTCAAAGGGATTCGAAATATCTGTTCTCAGATTCCACAGAAATAAAGTTGCAAAGAGATCCACGAAATACAGATGTAACTCTGTGAGATGAATTAACAGAACATTCAGCAGTTTCTCAGAAAGCTTCTTTCCAGATTTCATCTGACGATATTTCCTTTTTCACCGTAGCCCTCTATGGGCTTCCAAATATCACTTTGCCAATTCCACAAAAACTGTCTTAGCGAAAGGCTTCTTGAGGGGAAAGCTGTAACTCTGTGAGATGATTTCACAGAACACAAAGAATTTTCTCAGAAGGCTTCTTTCTCTTTGTTATCGGAGCATATTTCCTTTGGCCCTCTAGTTTTCAAAGGGATCAGAAATATCTGTTCTCAGATTCCACAGAAATAAGGCTAGCAAAGAGATCCACGAAATACAGATGGAACTCTGTGAGGTGAATTAACAGAACACTCAGCAGTTTGTCAGAAAGCTTCTTTGCAGATTTCATCGGAGGATATTTCCTTTTTCACCATAGCCCACTATGGGCTTCCAAATATCACTTTGCCAATTCCACAAGAACTGTCTTAGTGAAAGGCTTCTTGAGGGCAAAGCTGTAACTCTGTGATATATTTTCACAGAACACAAAGAAGTTTCTCAGAAAGTTTCTTTCTCCTTTTTATCGCAGGATATTTCTTTTGGCCCTATAGTCTTCAAAGGGATTGGAAATATCTGTTCTCAGATTCCACAGAAATAAGGCTAGAAAAGAGATCCACGAAATACAGATGTAACTCTGTGAGTGGAAGTCACACATCACAAAGCAGTGTCTCAGAAAACTTCTTTCCAGTTTTTCTCTGAGGATATTTTCTTTTTCACCATAGCCCTCTAGGCTCTTAAAAATATCACTTTGCGAATTCCACAAGAACAGTCCTAGCGAGCGGATTCTGGAGGGGAAATCTGCAACTTTGTGAGATGAATTAACAGAACACTAATCACTTTCTCAGAAAGCTTCTTTCGAGATTTCATCGGAGGATATTTCCTTTTTCACCAGCGCCCTCTATGGGCTTCCAAATATCACTTTGCAAATTCCAGACGAAGTGTGTTAGCGAACGGCTTCTTGAGGGGAAAGCTGTAACTCTGTGAGATGATTTCACAGAACACAAAAGAGTTTCTCAGAAAGCATCTTTCTCTTTCTTATCGGAGGATATTTCCTTTGGCCCTAGAGTCTTCAAAGGGATCCGAAATATCAGTTCTCAGATTCCACAGAAATAAGTTTAGTAAAGAGATCCACCAAATACATATGTAACTCCGTGAGTGGAAGTCACACATCACAAAGCAGTGTCTCAGAAATCTTCTTTCCAGTTTTTCTCCGAGGATATTTTCTTTTTCACCGTAGCCCTCTATGGGCTTCCAAATATCACTTTACGAATTCCACAAGAACAGGCTTAGCGAGCGGCTTCTTGAGGGGATAGCTGTAACTCTGTGAGATGAATTAAGAGAACACTAAGCAGTTTCTCAGATAGCTTCTTTCCAGATTTCAACAGAGGACATTTCCTTTCTCACCATAGCCCTCTATGGGCTTCCAAATGTCACTTTGCATACTCCAGAAGAACTGTCTTAGCGAAAGTCTTCTTGCGGGGATAGCTGTAACTCTGTGAGATGATTTCACAGAACACAAAGAAGTTTATCAGAAAGCTTCTTTCTCTATGTTATCGGAGGATATTTTCTTTGGCCCTATAGTCTTCAAAGGGATCCGAAATATCTGTTCTCGGATTCCACAGCAATACGGCTAGGAAAGTGATCCCCGAAATACAGATGTAACTGTGTGAGTGGAAGTCACACGTCATAAAGCCGTTTCTCAGAAAGCTTCTTTCCAGTTTTTCTCTGAGGATATTTCCTTTTACATCGTAGCCCTCTATAGTCTTCCAAATAACACTTTGCGAATTCCACAAGAATAGGCTTAGCGAGCGGCTTCTTGAGGGGAAAGCTGTAACTCTGTGAAATGAATTAACAGAACACTAAGCAGTTTCTCAGTAAGCTTCTTTCCAGGTTTCATCGGAGGATATTTCCTTTTCACCAGCGCCCTCTATAGGCTTCCAAATATCACTTTGCAAATTCCACAAGAAGTGTCTTAGCGAAAGGCTTCTTGAGGGGAAAGCTGTAACTCTGTGAGATGATTTCACAGAACACAAAGAAGTTTCTCAGAAAGGTTCTTTCTCTTTGTTATCGGAGGATATTTCCTTTGACCCTAGAGTCTTCAAAGGGATCCGAAGCATCTGTTCTCAGATTCCACAGAAATAAGGCTAGCAAAGAGATCCACGAAATACATATGTAACTCTGTGAGTGGAAGTCACACATCACAAAGCAGTGTCTCAGAAACTTCTTTCTAGTTTTTCTCTGAGGATATTTTCTTTTTCACCGTAGCCCTCTATGGGCTTCCAAATATCACTTTGCGACTTCCACAAGAAGAGGCTTACCCAGCGGCTTCTTCAGAGAAAAGCTGTAACTCTGTGAGATGAATTAACAGAACACTAAGCAGTTTCTCAGAAAGCTTCTTTCCCGATTTCATCGGAAGATATTTTCTTTTTCACCATAGCCCTCTACGGCTTCCAAATATCACTTTGCATATTCCACAAGAATTGCCTTAGCGAAAGGTTTCTTGAGGGGAAAGCTGTAACTCTGTGTTATGATTTCACAGAACACAAAGAAGTTTCTCAGAAAGCTTCTTTCTCTTTGTTATCGGAGGATATTTACTTTGGCCCTATAGTCTTGAAACGGATCCGAAATATCTGTTTTCAGATTCCACAGAAATAAGGCTAGCAAAGAGATCCACGAAATACAGATGTAACTCTGTGAGTGCAAGTCACACATCACAAAGCAGTTTCTCATAAATCTTCTTTCCAGTTTTTCTCTGAGGGTATTTTATTTTTCACCATAGCCCTCTATGGGCTTCCAAATATCAGTTTGTGAATTCCACAAGAAGAGACTAAGCGAGCGGTTTCCTGAAAGGAAAGCTGTAACTCTGTGAGATGAATTAACAGAACCCTAAGCAGTTTCTCAGAAAGCTTCTTTCCAGATTTCATCAGAGGATATTTCATTTTTCACCATAGCCCTCTATGGGCTTCCCAATATCACGTTGCAAATTCCATAAAAACTGTCTTAGCGAAAGGCTTCTTGAGGGGAAAGCTGTAACGCTGTGAAATGATTTCACAGAAGAAAAGAAGTTTCTAAGAAAGCTTCTTTCTCTTTGTTATTGGAGGATATTTCCTTTGGCCCGAGATTATTCAAAGGGATCCGAAATATCAGTTCTCAGATTCCACAGAAAAAAGGCAAGCAAAGAGATCCACGAAATACAAATGTAACTCAGTGAGTGGAAGTCACACATCACAAAGCAGTGTCTCAGAAATCTTCTTTCTAGTTTTTCTCGGAGGATATTTTCTTTTTCACCATAGCCCTCTATGAGCTTGCAAAAATCACTTTGCGAGTTAAACAAGAACAGGTTTAGCCAGTGGCTTCTTGAGGGGAGAGCTGTAACTCTGTGAGATGAATTAACAGAACACTAAGCAGTTTCTCAGAAAGCTTCTTTCCAGATGTCATCGTAGGATATTTCCTTTTTCACCAGCGCCCTCTATGGGCTTCCAAATATCACTTTGCAAATTTCACAAGAACTGTCTCAGCGAAAGGCTTCTTGAGGGGAAAGCTGTAACTCTGTGAGATGATTTCACAGAACACAAAGAAGTTTCTCAGAAAGCTTCTTTCTCTTTGTTATCGGAGGATATTTCCTTTGGCCCTCTAGTCTTCAAAGGGATCCGAAATATCTGTTCTCAGATTCCCCAGAAATAAAGTTGCAAAGAGATCCACGAAATACAGATGTAACTCTGTGAGATGAATTAGCAGAACATTCAGCAGTTTCTCAGAAAGCTTCTTTCCAGATTTCATCTGAGGATATTTCCTTTTTCACCGTAGCCCTCTATGGGCTTCCAAATATCAGATTGCCAATTCCACAAGAACTGTCTTAGCGAAAGGCTTCTTGAGGGGAAAGCTGTAACTCTGTGATATGATTTCACAGAACACAAAGAATTTTCTCAGAAAGCTTCTTTCTCTTTGTTTTCGGAGGATATTTCCTTTGGCACTCTAGTCTTCAAAGGGATCCGAAATATCTGTTCTCAGATTTCACAGAAATAAGGCTAGCAAAGAGATCCACGAAATACAGATGTAACTCTGTGAGATGAATTAACAGAACTCTCAGCAGTTTGTCAGAGAGCTTCTTTCCAGATTTCATCTGAGGATATTTCCTTTTTCACCATAGCACTCTATGGACTTCCAAATATCACTTTGCCGATTCCACAAGAACTGTATTAGCGAAAGGCCTCTTGAGGGGAAAGCTGTAACTCTGTGAGTTGATTTCAGGGAACACAAAGAAGTTTCTCAGAAAGCTTCTTTCTCTTTGTTTTCGGAAGATATTTCCTTTGGCCCTCTAGTCTTCAAAGGGATCCGAAATATCTGTTCACAGATTCCACAGAAATAAGACTAGCAAAGAGATCCATGAAATAGAGATGTAACTCTGTGAGATGAATTAACAGAACACTCAGCAGTTTCTGAGAAAGCTTCTTTCCAGATTTCATCTGAGGATATTTCCTTTTTCACCTTAGCCCTCTATAGGCTTCCAAATATCACTTTGCCAATTCCACAAGAAGTGTCTTAGCGAAAGGCTTCTTCAGGGGAAAGCTGTAACTCTGTGAGATGATTTCACATAACACAAAGAAGTTTCTCAGAAAGCTTCTTTCTCTTTGTTATCGGAGGATATTTCCTTTGGCCCTATAGTCTTCAAAGGGATCCGAAATATATGTTCTCAGATTCCACAGAAATAAGGCTAGCAAAGAGATCCCCGAAATAGGGATGTAACTCTGAGAGATGAATTAACAGAACACTCAGCACTTTCTCAGGAAGCTTCTTTCCAGATTTCATGTGAGGATATTTCCTTTTTCATCGTAGCCCTCTATGGGCTTCCAAATATCACTTTGCCAATTCCACAAGAACTGTCTTAGCGAAAGGCTTCTTGAGGGGAAAGCTGTAACTCTGTGAGT
>NC_037677.1:12868849-12934852 GCF_003255815.1 Theropithecus gelada
TGCTTTGTGATGTGTGACTTCTACTCACAGAGTTACATCTGTATTTCTTGGATCTCTTTGTTAGCCTTATTTCTGTGGAATCTGAGAACAGATACTTCGGATCCCTTTGAAGACTCTAGGGCCAAAGGAAATATCCTCCGATAACAAAGGGAAAGAAGCTTTCTGAGAAACTTCTTTGCGTTCTGTGAAATCATCTCACAGAGTTACAGCTTTCCCCTCAAAAAGCCATTCACTAAGACAGTTCTGGTGGATATTGAAAAGTGATATTTCGAAGCTTCTGGAGGGCTATGCTGAAAAAGGAAATATCCTCCGATGAAATGTGGAAAGAAGATTTCTGATAATCTGCTTAGTGTTCTCTTAATTCACCTCACAGAGTTACAGCTTTCCCTCAAGACACCGCTCACTAAGCCTGTTCTTGTGGCATTCGCAAAGTGATATTTGGAAGCCCATAGAGGGCTATGGTGAAAAAGGAAGTATCCTCCGATGAAATCTGGAAAGAAGCTTTCTGAGAAACTGCTTAGTGTTCTGTTAAGTCATCACACATTGTTACAGCTTTCCCCTCAAGAAGCCGCTCGCTAAGCCTGTTCTTGTGGAATTCGCACAGTGATATTTGGAAGCCCATACAGGGCTATGATGAAAAAGGAAATATCCTCAGATAAAAACCGGAAAGGAGCTTTCTGAGAAACTGCTTTGTCATGTGTGACTTCCACTCACAGCGTTACATCTGTATTTCGTGGATCTCTTTGCTAGCCTTATTTCTGTGGAATCTGAGAACAGATATTTCGGATCCCTTTGAAATCTCTACGGCCATAGGAAATATACTCTGATAAAAAAGAGAAAGAAACTTTGTGAGAAACTTCTTTGTGTTCTGTGAAATCATCTCACAGAGTTACAGCTTTCCCCTCAAGAAGCCATTCGCTAAGACAGTTCTTTTAGAATATGCAAGGTGATATTTGGAAGCCCATAGAGGGCACTGGTGAAAAAGGAAATATCCTCCGATGAAATCTGGAAAGAAGCTTTCTGAGAAACTGCTTAGTGTTCTGTTAATTCATCTCACAGAGTTACAACTTCTCCTTTAGGAAGCCGCTCGCTAAGCCTGTTCTTGTGGAATTCGCAAAGTGATATTTGAAAGCCCATAGAGGGCTATAGTGAAAAAGAAAATATCGTCAGAGAAAAACTGGAAAGAAGTTTTCTGAAACGCTGCTTTGTGATGTGTGACTTCCACTCACAGAGTTACATCTGTATTTCGTGGATCTCTTTGCTAGCCTTATTTCTGTGGAATGTGAGAACAGATATTTTGCATCCCTTTGAAGACTCTAGGGCCAAAGGAAATATCCTCCGATAAAAAAGAGAAAGAAGCTTTCTAGGAAAATTCTTTGTGTTCTGTGAAATCAACTCACAGAGTTACAGCTTTCCCCTCAAGAAGCCGCTCACTAAGCCCGTTCTTGTGGAATTCGCAATGTGATATTTGGAAGCCCATAGAGGGCTATGGTCAAAAAGAAAATGTCCTCAGAAGAGAACTGGAAAGAATCTCTTCCGAGAAACTGCTTGGTGTTCTGTTAATTCATCTCACACAGTTACAGCTTTCCCCTCAAGAAGCCGCTCGGTAAGCCTGTTCTTGTGGAATTCGCAAAGTGATATTTGGAAGCCCATGGAGGGCTATGGTGAAAAGGAAAATACCTCAGAGAAAAACTGGAAAGAAGCTTTCTGAGAAACTGCTTTGTGATGTGTGACTTCCACTCAGAGAGTTATAGCTGTATTTCGTGGATCTCTTTGCTAGCCTTATTTCTGTGGAATCTGAGACCAGATATTTCGGATCCCTTTGAAGACTCTAGGGCCAAAGGAAATATCCTCCGATAACAGAGAGAGACAAGCTTTGTGAGAAAGTTCTTTGTGTTCTGTGAAATCATCTCACAGAATTACAGCTCTCCCCTCAAGAATCCTTTCGCTAAGACAGTTTTTGTGGAATTTCCAAAGTGATATTTGGAAGCCCATAGGAGGCTATGGTGAAAAAGGAAATATCCTCAGATGAAATCTGGAAAGAAGCTTTCTGAGAAACTGCTCTGTGATGTGTGACTTCCACTAACAGAGTTACATCTGAATTTCGAGGATCTCTTTGCTAGCCTTATTACTGTGTAATCTGAGAAGAGATATTTCGGATCCCTTTCAAGAGTGTACGGCCACAGGAAATATCCTCCGATAACAAAGAGAAAGAAGCTTTCTCAGAAACTACTTTGTGTTCTGTGAAATTATTTCACAGAGTTACAGCTTTCCCCTCAAGAAGCCTTTCTCTCAGAGAGTTCTTGTGGAATTCGCAAAGTGATATTTGGAAGCCCATAGAGGGCGATGTTGAAAAAGGAAATATCCTCCGATGAAATATGGAAAGAAGCTTTCTGAGAAACTGCTTAGTGTTCTCTTAATTCATCTCACAGAGTTACAGCTTTCCACTCAAGAAGCCGCTTGCTAAGCCTGTTCTTGTGGAATTTGCAAAGTGATATTTGGAAGCCCATAGAGGGCTAAGGTGAAAAAGAAAATATCCTCGGAGAAAAACCGGAAAGAATCTTTCTGAGAAATTGCTCTGTGATGTGTGACTTCCACTCACAGAGTTACAGCTGTATTTCGTCGATCTCTATGCTAGCCTTATTTCTGGGGAATCTGAGAAGAGATATTTCGGATCCCTTTGAAGACTCCACGGCAAAAGGAAATATCCTCCGATGACAAAGAGAAAGAAGCTTTCTGAGAAACTTTTTTGTGTTCTGTGAAATCATCTCGCAGAATTATTGCTTTCCTCTCAAGAAGACTTTCACTAAGACAGTTGTTGTGGAATTTGCAAAGTGATATTTGGAAGCCCATAAATGGCTATGGTGAAAAAGGAAATATCCTCTAATGAAATCTGGAAAAAAGCTTTCAGAGAAACTGCTTAATGTTCTGTTAATTAACCTCACAGAGTTACATCTGTCCCCTGAGAAGCCGCTCTCTAATCCTGTTCTTGTGGAATTCGAAAAGTGGTATTTGCAAGCCCATAGAGGGCTATGGTGAAAAACAAAATATCCTCAGTGAAAAACTAGAAAGAAACTTTCTGAGACACTGCTGTGTGATGTGTGTCTTCCACCCACAGAGTTACATCTGTATATCGTGGATCTCTTTGCTAGCCTTACTTCTGTGGAATCTGAGGACAGATATTTCGGATCCCTTTGAAGACTATAGGGCTAAAGGTAATATCCTCCTAAAACAAAGAGAAAGAATCTTTCTGAGAAACTGCTTAGTTTTCTGTTAATTCATCTCACAGATTTACAGCTTTCCCCTGAAGAAGCCGCTCGCTAAGCCCGTTCTTGTGGAATTCGCAATGTGATATTTGGAAGCCCATAGAGGGCTATTGTCAAAAAGGAAATTTCCTCAGAAGAAAACTGGAGAGACGCTCTTCCGAGAACCTGCTTAGTGTTCTGTTAATTCATCTCACAGAGTAACAGCATTCCCCTCATGAAGCCGCTGGCTAGGCCTGTTCTTGTGTAATTCGCAAAGTGATATGTGGAAGCCGATAGAGGCCTATAGTGAAAAAGAAAATACCTCAGAGAAAAACTGGAAAGAAGCTTTCTGAGAAACTGCTTTGTGATGTGTGACTTCCACTCACAGAGTTACAGCTGTATTTCGTCGATCTCTATGCTAGCCTCATTTCTGTGGAATCTGAGAAGAGATATTTCGGATCCCTTTGAAGACTCTAGGGCAAGCGGAAATATCATCCGATAACAAATAGAAAGAAGCTTTCTGAGAAACTTTCTTGTGTTCTGTGAAATCATCTCGCAGAGTTACAGCATTCCCATCAAGAAACCTTTCACTAAGACAGTTGATGTGGAATTTGCAAAGTGATATTTGGAAGAACATAGAGGGCTATGGTGACAAAGTAAATATCCTCTGATGAAATCTGGAAAGAAGCTTCCTGAGAAACTGCTTAGTGTTCTGTTAATTCACCTCATAGAGTTACAGCGTTCCCCTCAGAAGCCGCTCGCTAAGCCTATTCTTGTGGAATTCGCAAATTTGGAAGCCCATAGACGGCTATGGTGAAAAAGAAAATATCCTCAGAGAAAAATAGGAAAGAAGCTTTCTGAGAAACTGCTTTGTGAAGTGTGACTTCCACTCACAGAGTTACATCTGTATTTCGTGGATCTCTTTGCTACCCTTATTTCTGTGGAATCTGAGAACAGATATTTTGGATCCCATGGAAGACTATAGGGCCAAAGGAAATATCCTCTGATGACAAAGAGAAAGAAGCTTTCTGAGAAACTGCTTAGTGTTCTGTTAATTCATCTCACAGAGGTACAACTTTCCCCTCAAGAAGCCGCTCGCTAAGTCTCTTCTTGTGGAATTCGGAAAGTGATATTTGGAAGCCCATAGAGGGCTATGGTGACAAAGAAAATATCCTCAGAGAAAAACTGGAAAGAAGCTTTCTGAGAAACTGCTTTGTGATGTGTGACTTCCACTCACAGAGTTAGATTTGAATTTTGTGGATCTCTTTGCTAGCTTTATTTCTGTGGAATCTGAGAACAGATATTTCGGATCCCTTTGAAGACTCTAGGGCCCAAGGAAATATCCTCAGATAACACAGAGAAAGAAGCTTTCTGAGAAACTTCTTTTTGTTCTGTGAAATCATCTCACAGAATTACAGCTTTCATCTCTAGAAGCCTTTCGCTAAGACAGTTCTTGTGGAATATGCAAAGTGATATTTGGAAGCCCATAGAGGGCTATGTTGAAAAAGGAAATATCCTCCGATGAATTCTGGAAAGAAGCTTTCCCAGAAACTGCTTAGTGTTCTGTTAATTCGTCTCACAGAGCTACAGCTTTCCCCTCAGAAGCCGCTCATTAAGCCTGTTCTTGTGGAATTCGCAAAGTGATATTTGAAAGCCCATAGAGGGCTACGGTGAAAATGAAAATATCCTCAGAGAAAAACTGGAAAGACGTTTTCTGAGAAACTGCTTTGTGACGTGTGACTTCCACTAACAGAGTTAAATCTGCATTTCGAGGATCTCTTTGCTAGCCTTATTTCTGTGTAATCTGAGAACAGATATTTCTGATCCCTTTAAAGACTCTACGGCCAAAGGAAATATTCTCCGATAACAAAGAGAAAGAAGCTTTCTGAGAAACTTCTTTGTGTTCTGTGAAATCATCTCACAGATTTACAGCTTTCCCCTCAAGAAGCCTTTCTCTCAGAGAGTTCTTGTGGAATTTGCAAAGTGATATTTGGAAGCCCATAGAAGGCACTAGTGAAAAAGGAAATATTCTCCGATGAAATCTGGAAAGAAGCTTTCTGAGAAAGTGCTTAGTGTTCTGTTAATTCATCTCACAGAGTTACAGCTTTCCCCTCAAGAAGCCGCTGGCTAAGCCTGTTCTTGTGGAATTCGCAAAGTGATATTTGGAAGCCCATAGACGGCTAACGTGAAAAAGAAAACATCCTCGGAGAAAAACTGGAAAGAAGCTTTCTGAGAAACTGCTTTGTGATGTGTGACTTCCACTCACAGAGGTACAGCTGTATTTCGTCGATCTCTATGCTAGCCTTATTTCTGTGGAATCTGAGAAGAGATATTTCGGATCCCTTTGAAGACTCTAGGGCAAGAGGAAATATCATCCGATAACAAAGAGAAAGAAGCTTTCTAAGAAACTTTTTTGTGTTCTGTGAAATCATCTCGCAGAGTTACAGCTTTCCTCTCAAGAAGCCTTTGGCTAAGACAGTTGATGTGGAATTTGCAAAGTGTTATTTGGAAGAACTTAGAGAGCTATGTTGACAAAGTAAATATCCTCTGATGAAATCTGGAAAGAAGCTTCCTGAGAAACTGCTTAGTGTTTTGTTAATTCACCTCAGAGAGTTACATCTTTTCCCTCAGAAGCCGCTCGCTAAGCCTATTCTTGTGGAATTCGCAAAGTGATATTTGGAAGCCCATAGAGGGCTATGGTGAAAAAGAAAATATCTTCAGAGAAAAACTAGAAAGAAGCTTTCTGAGAAACTGCTGTGTGATGTGTGACTTCCACTCACAGAGTTATATCTGTATTTCGTGGATCTCTTTGCTAGCCTTATTTCTGTGGAATCTGAGAACAGATAGTTCGGATCCCTTTGAAGACTCTAGGGCCAAAGGAAATATCCTTCGATAACAAAGAGAAAGAAGCTTTCTGCGAAACTTCTTTGTGTTCTGTGATATCATCTCACAGCGTTACAGCTTTCCCCTCAAGAAGCCGCTCGCTAAGCCCATTCTTGTGGAATTCGCAATGTGATATTTGGAAGCCCATAGAGGGCTATGGTCAAAAAGAAAATATCCTCATAAGAAAACTGGAAAGAATCTCTTCTGGGAAACTGCTTGGTGTTCTGTTAATTCATCTCACAGAGTTACAGCTTTCCCCTCAAGAAGCCGCTCGCTAAGCCTGTTCTTGTGTAATTCGCAAAGTGATATTTGGAAGCCCATAGAGGGCTATGGTGAAAAAGAAAATACCTCAGAGAAAAACTGGAAAGAAGCTTTCTGAGAAACTGCTTTGTGATGTGTGACTTCCACTCAGAGAGTTATATCTGTATTTCGTGGACCTATTTGCTAGCTTATATCTGTGGAATCTGAGACCAGATATTTCGGATCCCCTTGAAGACTCTAGGGCCAAAGGAAATATCCTCCGATAACAAAGAGAAAGAAGCTTTGTGAAAAAGTTCTTTGTATTCTGTGAAATCATCTCACAGAATTACAGCTCTCTCCTCAAGAAGCCTTTCGCTAAGACAGTTCTTGTGGAATTTGCAAAGTGATATTTGGAAGCCCATGGAGGGCCCTGGTGAAAAAGGAAATATCCTCCGATGAAATCTGGAAAGAAACTTTCTGACAAACTGCTTAGTGTTCTGTTAATTCGTCTCACAGAGTTACAGCTTTTCCCTCAAGACGCCGCTCGCTAAGCCTGTTCTTGGGGAATTCGCAAAGTGATATTTCCATGCCAGTAGAGGGCTATGGCAAAAAGAAAATATCCTCAAAGAAAAACTGGAAAGAAGCTTTCTTAGAAACTGCTTTGTGATGTGTGACTTCCACTCACAGAGTTACATCTGTATTTCGCGGATCACTTTGCTAGCCTTATTTCTGTGGAATCTGAGAACTGATATATCGGATCCCTTTGAAGTCTAAAGGGCCAAAAGTAATATGCTCCGATAAAAGAGAACGATGCTTTCTGAGAAACTTCTTTGTGTTCTCTGAAATCATCTCACAGAGTTACAGCTTTCCCCTCAAGAAGTCTTACTTTAATACAGTTCTTGTTGTATTCGCAAAGTGATATTTGGAAGCCCATAGAGGGCTATGGTGAAAAAGAAAATATCCTCCGATGAAATCTGGAAAGAACCTTTCTGAGACACTGCTTTTTGATGTGTGACTTCCACTCACAGAGTTACATCTGTATTTCGTGGATCTCTTTGCTATCCTTATTTCTGTGGAATCTGAGAACAGATACTTCGGATCCCTTTGAAGACTATAGGGGCAAAGAAATATCCTCCAATAACAAAGAGAAAGAAGCTTTCTGAGAAACTACTTTGTGTTCTGTGAAATCATCTTACAGAGTTACAGCGTTCCTCACAAGAAGCCTTTCACTAAGACACTTCTTCTGGAATTTGAAAAGTGATAATTTGAAGCCCGTAGATGGCACTGGTGGAAAAGGAAATATCCTCAGAGAAACATTGGAAAGAAGCTTTCTGATACACTGCTTAGTGTTCTATTAATTCATCTCACAGAGTTACAGCTTTCCCCTCAAGAAGCCGCTCGCTATGCCTGTTCTTGTGGAATTCGCAAAGTGATATTTGGAAGCCCATTGAGGGCTATGGTGAAAAAGAAAATATCCTCGGAGAAAAATTGGAAAGAAGCTTTCTGAGAAAATGCTTTGTGATGTGTGACTTCCACTCACAGAGTTACATCTGTATTTTGTGGATCTCTTTCCTAGCCTTATTTCTGTGGAATCTGAGAACAGATATTTCGGATCCCTTTGAAGACTATAGGGCCAAAGTAAATATCTTCCGATAACAAAGAGAAAGAAGCTTTCTGTGAAACTTCTTTGTGTTCTGTGAAATCATCTCACAGATTTACAGCTTTCCCCTCAAGAAGCCTTTCGCTAAGACAGTGCTTGAGGAATTTGCAAAGTGATATTTGGAAGCCCATTAGAGGGCGCTGGTGAAAAAGGAAATATCCTCCGATGAAATCTGGAAAGAAGGTTTCTGAGAAACTGCTTAGTGTTCTGTGAATTCATCTCACAGAGTTACAGCTTTCCCCTCAAGAAGCCGCTCGCTAAACCGGTTCTTGTGGAATTCGCAAAGTGATATTTGGAAGCCCATACAGGGCTATGGTGAAAAAGAAAATATCCTCAGAGAAAAACTGGAAAGAACCTTTCTGAGACACTGCTTTGTGATGTGTGACTTCCACTCACAGAGATACATCTATATTTCGTGGATGTCCTTGCTAGATTTATTTCTGTGGAATCTGAGAACAGATATTTCGGATCCCTTTGAAGACTCTACGGTCAAAGGAAATATCCTCCGATAACAAAGAGAAAGAAGCTTTCTGAGAAATTTCTTTGTGTTCTGTAGAAATCATCTCACAGATTTACAGCTTTCCCCTCAAGAAGCCTTTCGCTAAGACAGTTCTTGTGGAATTTGCAAAGCGATATTTGGAAGCCCATAGAGGGCTCTGGTGAAAAAGGAAATACCCTCCGATGATATCTGGAAACTGCTTAGTGTTCTGTTGATTCATCTCACAGAGTTACAGCTTTCCACTCAAGAAGCCGCTCGCTAAGCCTGTTCTTGTGGAATTCGCAAAGTGATTTTCGAAGCCCATAGAGGGCTACGGTGAAAAAGAAAATATCCTCAGAGAAAAACTGGAAAGAACCTTTCAGAGACACTGCTTTGTGATGTGTGACTTCCGCTCACAGAGTTACACTTGTATTTCGTGGATCTCTTTGCTAGCCTTATTTCTGTGGAATCTGAGAACAGATATTTCGGATCCCTTTGTAGACTGTAGGGCCATAGGAAATATCCTCCGACAACAAAGAAAAAGAAGGTTTCTGGGAAACTTCTTTGTGTTCTGTGAAGTCATCTCACAGAGTTAAAGCTTTCCCCTCAAGGAGCCTTTTGCTAAGACAGTTTTTGTGGAATTTGCAAAGTGATCTTTGGAAGCCCATGGAGGGCTCTGGTGAAAAAGGAAATATCCTCCAATGAAATCTGGAACGAAGCTTTCTGAGAAAATGCTTAGTGTTCGGTAAATGCATCTTACAGAGTTACAGCTTTCCCCTCAAGAAGCCACTCACTAAGCCTGTTCTCGTGGAATTCGCAAAGTGATATTTCCATGCCCTTAGAGGGCTATGGTGAAAAGGAAAATATCCTCAAAGAAAAACTGGAAAGAAGCTTTCTTACAAACTGCTTTGTGATGTGTGACTTCCACTCACAGAGTTACATCTGTATATCGTGGATCACTTTGCTAGCCTTATTTCTGTGGAATCTGATAACTGATATATCGGATCCCTTTGAAGTCTATAGGGCCAAAGGTAATATCCTCCGATAAAAGAGAAAGAAGCTTTCTGAGAAACTTCATTCTGTTCGGTGAAATCATGTCACAGAGTTACAGCTTTCCCCTCAAGAAGCCTTTCTTTAAGACAATTCTTGTGGAATTTGCAAAGTGATATTTGGAAGCCCATTGAGGGCTATGGTGAAAAAGGAAATATCCTCCGATGAAATCTGGAAAGAAGCTTTCTGAGAAACGGCTTAGTGTTCTGCTAATTCATCTCACAGAGTTACAGCTTTCCCCTCAGGAAACCGCTCACTAAGCCTGTTCTTGTGGAATTCGCAAAGTGATATTTTGGAAGCCCATAGAGGGCTATGGTGAAAAACAAATTTATCCTCAGAGAAAAACTGGAAAGAAGCTTTCTGAGAAACTGCTTTGTGATGTGTGACTTCCACTCACAGATTTCCATCTGTATTTCGTGGATCCCTTTGGTAGCATTTTTTCTGAGGAATCAGAGAACAGATATTTCGCATCCCTTTGAAGACTCTACGGCCAAAGGAAATATCATCCGATAGCAAAGAGAAAGAAGCTTTCTGAGAAACTTCTTTGTGTTCTGTGAAATCATCTCACAGAGTTACAGCTTTCCCCTCAAGAAGCGTTTCGCTAAGACAGTTCTTGTGGAATTTACAAAGTGATATTTGGAAGCCCATAGAGGGCACTGGTGAAAAAGGAAATATCCTCCGAAGAAATCAGGAAAGAAGCTTTCTGAGAAACTGCTTAGTGTTCTGTTAATGCATCTCACAGAGTTAAAGCTTTTCCCTCAATAAGTCGCTCGCTAAACCTGTTCTTGTGGAATACGCAAAGTGATATTTGGAGGCCCATAGAGGGCTATGGTGAAAAAGAAACTATCCTCCGAGAAAAACTGGAAAGAAGCTTTGTGAGAAACTTCTTTGTGATGTGTGACTTCCACTCACAGAGTTACATCTGTATTTCGTGGATCTCTTTGTTAACCTTATTTCTGTGGAATCTGAGAACAGATATTTCAGATCCCTTTGAAGACTCTAGGGCCAAAGGAAATATCCTCCGAAAACAAAGAGAAAGAAACTTTCTGAGAAACTTCTTTGTGTTCCGTGAAATCATGTCACACAGTTACAGCTTTCCCCTCAAGAAGCCTTACGCTAAAACAGTTCTTGTGGAATTTGAAAAGTGATATTTGGAAGCCCATAGAGGGCACTGGTGAAAAAGGAAATACCCTCCGATGAAATCTGGAAAGAAGCTTTCTGAGAAAACACTTAGTGTTCTGTTAATTCATCTCACAGAGTTACAGCTTTCCCCTGAAGAAGCCGCTCGCTAAGCCTGTTCTTGTGGAATTCGCAAAGTGATTGTTGGAAGCCCATAGAGGGCTATGGTGAAAAAGAAAATATCCTCAGAGTAAAACTGGAAAGAAGCTTTCTGAGAAACTGCTTTGTGATGTGGGACTTTGACTCACAGAGTTACATCTGTATGTCGTGGATCTCTTTGCTAGCCTTCTTTCTGTGGAATCTGAGAACAGATATTTCTGATCCCTTTGACGACTCTAGGGCCAAAGGAAATATCTTCCGGTAACAAAGAGAAGGAAGCTTTCTGTGAAACTTCTTCGTGTTCTTTGAAATCACCTCACAGAATTACAGCTTTCCCCTCAAGAAGCCTTTCAGTAAGAGAGTTCTTGTGGAATTTACAAGGTGATATTTGGAAGCCCATAGAGGGCACTGGTGAAAAAGGAAACATCCTCCGATGAATTCTGGATAGAAGATTTCTGAGAAACTGCTTAGTGTTCTGTGAATTCACCTCAGAGAGTTACAGCTTTCCCCTCAAGAAGCCGCTCGCTAAGCCTGTTGTTGTGGAATTCGCCAACTGATATTTGGAAGTCCATAGAGGGCTATGGTGAAAAAGAAAATATTCTCAGAGAAAAAGTGAAAAGAAGCTTTATGAGAAATTGCTTTGTGATTTGTGACTTCCACTCACAGAGTTACATCTGTATTTCTTGGATCTCTTTGCTAGCCTTATTTCTGTGGAATCTGAGAACAGATATTTCGGATCCCTTTAAAGACTCTAGGGCCAAAGGAAATATCCTCCGATAACAAAGGGAAAGAAGCTTTCTGAGAAACTTCTTTGTGTTCTGTGAAATCACCTCACAGAATTACAGCTTTCCCCCAAGAAGCCTTTCGCTAAGACACTTCTTGTGGAATTTGAACAGTGATATTTTGAAGCCCATAGAGGGCGCTGGTGAAAAAGGAAATATCCTCCGATGAAATCTGGAAAGAAGCTTTCTGAGAAACTTCTTAGTGTTCTGTTAATTCAGCTCAGAGAGGTACAGCTTTCCCCTCAAGAAGCCACTCGCTAAGCTTGTTCTTGTGGAATTCGCAAAGTGATATTTGGAAGGCTATAGAGGGCTATGTTGAAAAAGAAAATATCCTCAGAGAAAAACTGGAAAGAGGCTTTCTGAGAAACTGCTTTGTGATGTGTGACTTCCACTCACAGAGTTACATCTGTATTTCGTGGATCTCTTTGCCAGCGTTATTTCTCTGGGATCTGAGAATAGATATTTGGGACCCCTTTGAAGACTCTAGGACCAAAGGAAATATACTCCGATNTCTTTCCCTTTGTTATCGGAGGATATTTCCTTTGGCCCTAGAGTCTTAAAAGGGATCCGAAATATCTGTTCTCAGATTCCACAGAAATAAGGCTAGCAAAGAGATCCAAGAAATACAGATGTAACTCTGTGAGTGGAAGTCACAAATCACAAAGCATTTTCTCATAAAGCTTCTTTTCACTTTTTCTCTGAGAATATTTTCTTTTTCACCATAGCCCTCTATGGACTTCCAAATCTCAGTTGGCGAATTCCACAACAACAGGCTTAGCGAGCGGCTTCTTGAGGGGAAAGCTGTAACTCTCTGAGGTGAATTCACAGAACACTAAGCAGTTTCTCAGAAATCTTCTATCCAGAATTCATCGGAGGATGTTTCCTTTTTCACCAGTGCCCTCTATGGGCTTCCAAATATCACCTTGTAAATTCCACAAGAACTCTCTTACTGAAAGGCTTCTTGAGGGGAAAGCTGTAATTCTGTGAGGTGATTTCAAAGAACACGAAGAAGTTTCACAGAAAGCTTCCTTCTCTTTGTTACCGGAAGATATTTCCTTTGGCCCTAGAGTCGTCAAAGGGATCAGAAATATCTGTTCTCAGATTCCACAGAAAGAAGGCTAGCAAAGAGATCCACGACATACAGATGTAACTCTGTGAGTCAAAGTCCCACATCACAAAGCAGTTTCTCAGAAAGCTTCTTTCCAGTTTTACTCTGAGGATATTTTCTTTTTCACCATAGCCCTCTATGGGCTTCCAACAATCACTTTGCGAATTCCACAAGAACAGGCTTAGCGAGCGGCTTCTTCAGGGGAAAGCTGTAACTGTGAGATGAATTAACAGAACACTAAGTGTTTTCTCAGAAAGCTTCTTTCCAGATTTCATCGGAGGGTATTTCCTTTTTCACCAGTGCCCTCTATGGGCTTCCAAATATCACTTTTCAAATTCCACAAGAACTGTTTTAGCGTAAGGCTTCTTGAGGGGAAAGCTGTAACTGTGTGACATGATTTCACGGAACACAAAGAAGTTTCTCAGAAAGTTTCTTTCTCTTTGTTTTCGGAGGATATTTCCTTTGGCCCTAGAGTCTTCAAAGGGATCTGAAATATCTGTTCTCAGATTCCACAGAAATAAGGTTAACAAAGAGATCCACGAAATACAGATGTAACTCTGTGAGTGGAAGTCACACATCACAAAGAAGTTTCTCACAAAGCTTCTTTCCAGTTTTTCTCGGAGGATAGTTTCTTTTTCACCATAGCCCTCTATGGGCCTCCAAATATCACTTTGCGTATTCCACAAGAACAGGTTTAGCGAGCGACTTATTGAGGGAAAAGCTTTAACTCTGTGAGATGCATTAACAGAACACTAAGCAGTTTCTCAGAAAGCTTCTTTCCTGATTTCTTCGGAGGATATTTCCTTTTTCACCAGTGCCCTCTATGGGCTTCCAAATATCACTTTGTAAATTCCACAAGAACTGTCTTAGCGAAACGCTTCTTGAGGGGAAGGCTGTAACTCTGTGAGATGATTTCACAGAACACAAAGAAGTTTCTCAGAAAGCTTCTTTCTCTTTGCTATCGGATGATATTTCCTTTGGCCCTAGAGTCTTCAAAGGGATGCGAAATATCTGTTCTCTGATTCCTCAGAAAAAATGCTACCAAAGGGATCCACGAAATACAGATGTAAATCTGTGAGTGGAAGTCACACATCACAAAGCAGTTTCTCAGAAAGCTTCTTTCCAGTTTTTCTCTGAGGATAAATTTGTTTTTCACCATAGCCCTCTATGGGCTTCCAAAATATCACTTTGCGAATTCCACAAGAACAGGCTTAGTGAGCGGTTTCCTGAGGGGAAAGCTGTAACTCTGTGAGATGAATTAGCAGAACACTAAGCCGTTTCTCAGAAAGCTTCTTTCCAGATTTCATCGGAGGATATTTCCTTTTTCACCATAGCCCTCTATGGGCTTCCAAATATCACTTTGCAAATTCCACAAGAATTGTCTTAAAGAAAGGCTTCTTGAGGGGAAAGCTGTAACTCTGTGACATGATTTCACCCAACAGAATGAAGTTTCTCAGAAAGCTTCTTTCTCTTTTATCGGAGGATATTACCTTTGGCCCTATAGACTTCAAAGGGATCCGATATATCAGTTATCAGATTCCACAGAAATAAGGCTAGCAAAGTGATCCACGATATACAGATGTAACTCTGTGAGTGGAAGTCACACATCACAAAGCAGTTTCTAAGAAAGCTTCTTTCCAGTTTTTCTTTGAGGATATTTTCCTTTTCACCATAGCCCTCTAAGGGCATGGAAATATAACTTTGCGAATTCCACAAGAACAGGCTTAGTGAGTGGCTTCTTGAGGGGAAAGCTGTAACTCTGTAAGATGCATTTACCGAACACTAAGCATTTTCTCAGAAAGCTTCGTTCCAGATTTCATCGGAGGATATTTCCTTTTTCACCAGAGCCCTCCATGGGCTTCCAAAGATCACTTTGCAAATTCCACAAAAACTGTCTTAGCAAAAGGCTCCTTGAGGGGAAAGCTTTAACTCTGTGAGATGACTTCACAGAACACAAAGAAGTTTCCCAGAAACCTTCTTTTTCTTTGTTGTCGGAGGATATTTCCTATGGCCCTACAGTCTACAAAGGGATCCGAAATATCTGTTCTCAGATTCCACAGAAATAAGGCTAGCAAAGAGATCCACGAAATACAGGTGTAACTTTGTGAGCGGAAGTCACACATCACAAAGCAGTGTCTCTGAAAGGTTCTTTCCAGTTTTTCTCTGAGGATATTTTCTTTTTCACCGTAGCCCTCTATGGGCTTCCAAAATCATGTTGCGAATTCCACAAGAACAGGCTTAGCGAGCGGCTTCTTGAGTGGAAAGCTGTAACTCTGTGAGATGAATCAACAGAACACTAAGCAGTTTCCAGATATCATCGGAGGGTATTTCCTTTTTCACCAGAGCCCTCTATGGGCTTCCAAATATCGCTTTGCAAATTCCACAAGAACTGTCTTAGCGAAAGGCTTCTTGAGGGGAAAGCTGTAACTCTGTGAGATGATTTCTACAGAACACAAAGAAATTTCTCAGAAAGCTTCTTTCTCTTTGTTATCGGAGGATATTTCCTTTGACCGTAGAGTCTTCAAAGGGATCCGAAATATCTGTTCTCAGATTCCACAGAAATAAGTCTAGCAAGGACATCCACGAAATATAGATGTATCTCTGTGAGTGGAAGTCACACATCACAAAGCAGTGTCTCAGAAAGGTTCTTTCCAGTTTTTCTCTGAGGATATTTTCTTTTTCACCATAGCCCTGTATGGGCTTCCAAATATCACTTTGCGAATTCCACAAGAACCGGTTTAGCGAGCGGCTTCTTGAGGGGAAAGCTGTAACTCTGTGAGATGAATTCACAGAACACTAAGCAGTTTCTCAGAAAGCTTCTTTCCAGATTTCATCGGAGGATATTTCCTTTTTCACCAGCGCCCTCTAATGGGCTTCCAAATATCACTTTGCAAATTCCTCAAGCACTGTCTTAGCGAAAGGCTTCTTGAGGGGAAAGCTGTAACTCTGTGAGATGATTTCACAGAACACAAAGAAGTTTCACAGAAAGCTTCTTTCTCTTTGTTATCGGAAGATATTTACTTTGGCCCTATAGTCTTCAAAGGGATACGAAATATCTGTTCTCAGATTCCACAGAAAGAAGGCTAGGAAAGAGATCCACAAAATACAGATGTAACTCTGTGAGTGGAAGTCACACATCACAAAGCATTTTCTCAGAAAGCTTCTTTCCAATTTTTCTCCGAGGATATTTTCTTTTTCACCATAGCCCTCAATGGGCTTCCAAATATCACTTTGCGAATTCCACAAGAACAGGCATAGCGAGTGGCTTCTTGAGGCGAAAGCTGTAACTCTGTGAGATGAATTAACAGAACACTAAGCAGTGTATCAGAAAGCTTTTTTCCAATGTTTCTCTGAGGATATTTCCTTTTTCACCAGTGCCATCTACGGGCTTCCAATTATCACTTTTCAAATTCCAGAAGAAGTGTCTTAGTGAAAGGCTTCTTGTGAGGAACGCTGTAACTCTGTGAGATGATTTCACAGAACACAAAGTAGTTTCTCAGAAAGCTTCTTTCTCTTTGTTATTGGAGGATATTTCTTTGCCCCTATAGTCTTCAAAGGGATCCGAAGTATCTGTTCTCAGATTCCACAGAAATAAGGATAGCAAAGAGATCCACGAAATACAGATGTAACTCTGTGAGTGGAAGTCACACATCAAAAAGCAGTGTCTCAGAAAGGTTCTTTCCAGATTTCATCGGAGGATATTTTCTTTTTCACCATAGCCCTCTATGGGCTTCCAAATATCACTTTGCGAATACAACAAGAACTGTATTAAAGTAAGACTTCTTGAGGGGAAAGCTGTAACTCTGTGAGATGATTTCAGAGAACACAAAGAAGTTTCTCAGAAAGCATCGTTCTCTTTTATCGGAGCATATTACTTTTGGCCCTTTAGACTTCAAAGGGATCCGATATATCAGTTCTCAGATTCCACAGAAATAAGGCTAGCAAAGTGATCCACGAAATACAGATGTAACTCTGTGAGTGGAAGTCACACATCACAAAGCAGTTTCTAAGAAAGCTTCTTTCCAGTTTTTCTTTGAGGATATTTTCTTTTTACCATAGCCCTCTAATGGCATGGAAATATCACTTTGCGAATTCCACAAGAACAGGCTTAGCGAGCGGCGTCTTGAGGGAAAAGCTGTAACTCTGTGAGACGAATTAACAGAACACTAAGCAGTTTGTCAGAAAGTTTCTTTCCAGATTTCATCGGAGGATATTTCCTTTTTCACCAGGGCCCTCCATGGGCTTCCAAATATCACTTTGCAAATTCCACAAGAACTGTCTTAGCGAAAGGCTTCTTGAGGAGAGAGCTGTAATTCTGTGAGATGATTTCATAGAATACAAAGAACTTTTTCACAAAGCTTCTTTCTCTTTGTTATCGGAGGATATTTCCTTTGGCCCTAGAGTCTTCAAGAGGATCCGAAATATCTGGTCTCAGATTCCACAGATATAAGCTAGCAAATAGGTCCACGAAATACAGATATAACTCTCTGAGTGGAAGTCACACATCACAAAGCAGTTTCTCAGAAAGCTTCTTTCCAGTTTTTCTCTGAGGTATTTTCTTTTTCACCATAGCCCTCTATGGGCTTCCAAATATCACTTTGCGAATTACACAAGAACAGGCTTAGCGAGCGGCTTCTTGAGGGGAAAGCTGTAACTCTGTGAGATGAATTAACAGAACACCAAGGAGTTTCCCAGAAGAGATTCTTTCCAGTTTTCTAATGAGGATATTTTCTTTTTGACCATAGCCCTCTATGGGCTTCCAAATATCACATTGCGAATTCCACAAGAATGGGCTTAGCGAGCGGCTTCTTGAGGGGAAAGCTGTAACGCTGTGAGATGATATCACAGAACACAAAGAAGTTTCGCAGAAAGCTTCTTTCTCTTTGTTATCGAAGGATATTTCCTTTGGCCCTAGAGTCTTCAAAGGGATCCGAACTATCTGTTCTCAGATTCCACAGAAATAAGGCTAGCAAAGAGATCCACGAAATACAGATATAACTCTGTGAGTGGAAGTCACACATCACACAGCAGTTTCTCAGAAAGCTTCTTTCTAGTTTTTCTCTGAAGATATTTTCTTTTTCACCATAGCCCTCTATGGGCTTCCAAATATCTCTTTGCGAATTCCACAAGAATAGGCTTAGCGAGCGGCTTCTGAGGGAAAAGATGTAACTCTCTGAGGTGAATTAACAAAACACTAAGCAGTTTCTCAGGAAGCTTCTTTCCAGATTTCATCAGAGGATATTTACTTTGTCAACATAGCTCTCTAAGTTCTTCCAAATAACACTTTGCAAATTCCACATCAACTGTCTTAGCCAAAGGCTTCTTGAGAGGAAAGCTGTAACTCTGCGAGATGATTTCACAGAACACAAAAAAGTTTCTTAGAAAGCTTCTTTCTCTTTGTTATCGGATGATATTTCCTCTTGCCCTAGAGTCTTCAAAGGGATCCGAAATATCTCTTCTCAGATTCCACAGAAATAAGGCTAGCATAGAGATCGACGAAATACAGCTGTACCTCTGTGAGTGGAAGTCACACATCACAAAGCAGTTTCTCAGAAAGCTTCTTTCCAGTTTTTCTCCGAGGATGTTTTCTTTTTCACGTTAGCCGTCTATGGGCTTCCAAATATCACTTTGCGAATTCCACAAGAACAGGCTTAGCCAGCGGCTTCTTGAGGGGAAAGCTGTAACTCTGTGAGATGAATTAACAGAACACTAAGCACTTTCTCAGAAAGCTTCTTTCCAGATTTCATCGGAGAATATTTCCTTTTTCACTAGTGCCTTCTATGGGCTTCCAAATATCACTTTGCAAATTCCACAAGAACTCTCTGAGAGAAAGGCTTCTTGAGGGGAAAGCTGTAAATCTGTGAGATGATTTCACAGAACACAAAGAAGTTTCTCAGAAAGCTTCTTTCTCTTTGTTATCGGAGAATATTTCCTTTGGCCGTAGAGTCTTTAAAGGGATCAGAAATATCTGTTCTCAGATTACACAGAAATAAGGCTAGCAAAGAGATCCTCGAAATGCAGATTTAACTCTGTTAGTGGAAGTCACACGTCACAAAGCAGTTTCTCAGAAAACGTCTTTCCAGTTTTTCTCTGAGGATATTTTCATTTTCACCGTAGCCCTCTATGGGCTTTCAAATATCACTTTGCGAATTCCACAAGAACAGGCTTAGTGAGCGGCTTCTGAGGGGAAAGCTGTAGCTCTGTGAGACGAATTAACAGAACACTAAGCAGTTTCTCGGAAAGCTTCTTTCCAGAATTCATCGGAGGATATTTCCTTTTTCAACATAGCCCTCTATGGGCTTCCAAATATCACTTTGCATATTCCACAAGAACTGTCTTAGCGAAAGGCTTCTAGAGATGAAAGCTGTAATTCTGTGAGATGATTTCACAGAACAAAAAGAAGTTTCTCAGAAAGCTTCTTTCTCTGTGTTATCTGAGGATATTTCCTTGGGCCCTAGAGTCTTCAAAGGGATCCGAAATATCTGTTCTCAGATTCCACAGAAATAAAGCTAGCAAAGAGATCCACGAAATTCAAATCTAACTCTGTGAGTGGAAGTCACACATCACAAAGCAGTTTCTCAGAAAGCTTCTTTCCAGTTTTTCTCTGAGGATATTTTCTTTGTCACCATAGCCCTCTATGGGCTTCCAAATATCACTTTCCGAATTCCACAAGAAGAGACTTAGCGAGCGGCTTCTTGAGGGGAAAGTTGTACCTCTGTGAGATGAATTAACAGAACACTAAGCAGTTTCTCAGAAAGCTTCTTTCTCTTTGTTATCAGAGGATATTTCCTTTGGCCCTATAGTCTTCCATGGGATCCAAAATATCTGTTCTCAGATTCCACAGAAATAAGGGTAGCAAAGAGATCCACGAAATACAGATGTAACTCTGTGAGTGGAAGTCACACTTCACAAAGCAGTTTCTCCGAAAGCTTCTTTCCAATTTTTCTCTGAGGATATTTTCTTTTTCACCATAGCCGTCTATGGGCTTCCAAATTTGCGAATTCCACAAGAATAGGCTTAGCGAGCGGCTTCTGAGGGGAACGCTGTAACTCTATGAGGTGAATTAACAGAACACTAAGCAGTTTCTCAGGAAGCTTCTTTCCAGATTTCATCAGAGGATATTTACTTTGTCACCATAGCCCTCTATGTTCTTCCAAATATCACTTTGCAAATTCCACATCAACTGTCTTAGTGAAAGGTTTCTTGATGGGAATGCTGTAACTCTGCGAGATGATTTCACAGAACACAAGAAAGTTTCTCAGAAAGCTTCTTTCTATTTGTTATCGGATGATATTTCCGCTTGCCCTAGAGTCTTCAAAGGGATCCGAAATATCTCTTCTCAGATTCCACAGAAATGAGGCTAGCATAGAGATCGACGAAATACAGCTGTAACTCTGTGAGTGGAAGTCACACATCACAAAGCAGTTTCTCAGAAAGCTTCTTTCCAGTTTTTCTCTGAGGTATTTTCTTTTTCACCATAGGCCTCTATCGGCTTCCACATATCACTTTGCGAATTACACAAGAACAGGCCTAGCCAGCGGCTTCATGAGGGGAATGCTGTTACTCTGTGAGATGAATTAACAGAACACTAAGCAGGTTCTCGGAAGAGCGTCTCTCCAGTTTTCTTCTGAGGAAATTTCCTTTTTGACAATAGCCCTGTATGGGCTTCCAAATATCACATTGCGAATTCCACAAGAACGGGCTTAGCGAGCGGCTTCTTCAGGGGAAAGCTGTAAATCTGTGAGATGAATTAACAGAAAACTAAGCAGTTTCTCAGAAAGATTCTTTCTCTTTGTTATAGGAGGATATTACCTTTAGCCCTATAGTCTTCAAAGGGATCCGAAATATCTGTCCTCAGATTCCACAGAAGTAAGGCTAGCAAAGAGATCCACGATATACAGATGTAACTCTGTGGGTGGAAGACACACATCACACAGCAGTGTCTCAGAAAGTTTCTTTCTAGTTTTTCACTGAGGATATTTTGTTTTTCACCATAGCCCTCTATGGGCTTGCAAATACCACTTTTCGAATTCCACAAGAACAGGATTAGCGAGCGGCTTCTCAGGGGACAGATGTAACTCTGTGAGGTTAATTAACAGAACATTAAGCAGTTTCTCTGAAAGCTTTTTTCCAGATTTCATTAGAGGATATTTCCTTTTTCACCATAGGCATTTATGGGCTTCCAAATATCACTTTGCAAATTCCACAACAACTGTCTTAGTGAAAGTCTTCTTGAGAGGAAAGCAATAATTCTGCGAGATGATTTCACAGAACACAAAAAAGTTTCTCAGAAAGCTTCTTTCTCTTTGTCATCGGAGGATATTTCCTTTTGCCGTGGAGTCTTCAAAGGGATCCGAAATATCTCTTCTCAGATTCCCCAAAAATAAGGCTAGCATAGAGATAGACGAAATACAGCTGTAACTCTGTGAGTGGAAGTCACACATCACAGAGAAATTTCTCAGAAAGATTCTTTCCGGTTTTTCTCCGAGGATATTTTCTTTTTCACCTTAGCCCTCTATGGGCTTCCAAATATCACTTTGCAAATTCCACAAGAACAGGCTTAGCAAGCGGCTTCTTGAGTGGAAAGCTGTAACTCTGTGAGATGAATTAAGAGAACACTAAGCAGTTTCTCAGAAAGCTTCTTTCCATATTTCATCGGAGGATATTTCCTTTTTCAACATCACCCTCTATGGGCTTCCAAATATCACTTTGTGAATTCCACAAGAACTCTCTGAGAGAAAGGCTTCTTGAGGGGAAAGCTGTAACTCTGTGAAATAATTTCACAGAACACAAAGTAGTTTCTGAGAAAGCTTCTTTCTCTTTGTTATCGGAGGATATTTCCTGTGGCCGTACACTCTTGAAAGGGATCCGAAATATCTCTTCTCAGATTACACAGTAATAAGGCTAGCAAAGAGATCCTCGAAATTCAGATGTAACTCTGTTAGTGGAAGTCACACATCACAGAGCAGTTTCTCAGAAAGCTTCTTTCCAGATTTCATCTGAGGATATTTCCTTTTTCACCATAGCCCTGTATGGGCTTCCAAATATCACTTTGGAAATTCCACAAAAACTGTCTTAGCGAAAGGATTCTTGAGGGGAGAGCTGTAATTCTGTGAGATGATTTCACAGAACACAAAGAACTTTCTCACAAAGCTTGTCTCTCTCTGTTATCGGAGGATATTTCCTTTGGCCCTAGAGTATTCAAAGGGATCCGAAATATCTGGTCTCAGATTCCACAGAAATAAGGCTAGCAAAGAGATCCACGAAATACAGCTATAACTCTCTGAGTGGAAGTCACACATCACAAAGCAGTTTCTCAGAAAGCTTCTTTCCAGTTTTTCTCTGAGGTATTTTCCTTTTCACCATAGCCCTCCATGGGCTTCCAAATATCACTTTGCGAATTCCACAAGAACAGGCTTACCGAGCGGCTTCTTGAGGGGAAAGCTGTAACTGAGTGAGATGAATTAACAGAACACCAGGCAGTTTCTCGGAAGAGATTCTTTCCAGTTCTCTTCTGAGGACATTTTCTTTTTGACCATAGCCCTCTATGGGCTTCCAAATATCACATTGCGAATTCCACAAGAACGGGCTTAGTGAGCGGCTTCTTGAGGGGAAAGCTGTAACTCTGTGAGTTGATTTCACAGAACACAAAGAATTTTCCTAGAAAGCTTCTTTCTCTTTTTTATCGGAGGATATTTCCTTTGGCCCTAGAGTCTTCAAAGGGATGCAAAATATCTGTTCTCACATTCCACAGAAATAAGGCTAGCAAAGAGATCCACGAAATACAGATGTAACTCTGTGAGTGGAAGTCACACATCACAAAGCAGCGTTTCAGAAAACTTCTTTCCAGTTTTTCTCTGACGATATTTTCTTTTTCACTATAGCCCTCTATGGGCTTTCAAATATCACTTTGCGAATTCCACAAGAACAGGCTTAGCGAGCGGCTTCTTAAAGGAGAAGTTGTAACTCTGTGAGATGAATTAACAGAACACTAAGCAGTTTCTCAGAAAGCTTCTTTCCAGATTTCATCGGAGGATATTTCCTTTTTCACCAGTGCCCTCTATGGGCTTCCAAATATCACCTTGCATATTCTAAAAGAACTGTCTTAGCGAATGGCTTCTTGAGGGGAAAGCTGTAACTCTGTGAGATGATTTCACAGAACACAAAGAAGTTTCTCACAAAGTTTCTTTCTCTTTTTTATCAGAGTATATTTCCTATGGCCGTAGAGATTTCAAAGGGATCCGAAATATCTGTTCTCAGATTCCACAGAAATAAGGCTAGCAAAGAGATCCACGAAATACAGATGTAACGCTGTGAGTGGAAGTCACACATGACAAAGCAGTTTCTCAGAAAGCTCCTTTCCGGTTTTTATCTGAGGATATTTCCTTTTTCATCATAGCCCTGTATGGGCTTCCAAATATCACTGTGCGAATTCCACAAGAACAGGCTTAGCGAGCGGCTTCTTGAGGGGAAAGCTGTAACAATGTGTGATGACTTAACAGAACACTAAGCAGTTTCTCAGAAAGCTTCTTTCCAGATTTCATCGGAGGATACTTCCTTTTTCACCATAGCCCTCTATGGGCTTCCAAATATCACTTTGCGAATGCCACAAGAACAGGCTTAGTGAGCGGTGTCTTGAGGGAAAGCTGTAACTCTGTGAGGTGAATTAAGAGAACACTAAGCAGATTATCAGAAATCTTCTTTCCACATTTCATCGGAGGATATTTCCTTTTTCAGCATAGCCCTCCATAAGCTTCGAAATATCACTTTTCAATATCCACCAGAACTGTCTTAGTGAATGGCTTTTTGAGGGGAAAGCTGTAACTCTGTGAGATGATTTCACAGAACGCAAAGAAGTTTCTCAGAAAGCTTCTTTCCCTTTGTTATCGGAGGATATTTCCTTTGGCCCTAGAGTCTTCAAAGGGATCCGAAGTATCTGTTCTCAGATTCCACAGAAATAAGGCTAACAAAGAGATCCAAGAAATACAGATGTAACTCTGTGAGTAGAAGTCACACATCACAAAGCAGTGTCTCAGAAAGCTTCTTTCCAGTTTTTCTCTGAGGATATTTTCTTTTTCACCGTAGCCCTCTAAGGGCTTCCAAATATCACTTTGAGAATTCCACAAGAACAGGCTTGACGAGCGGCTTGTTGAGGGGAAAGTTGTAACTCTGTGAGATGAATTAACAGAACACTAAGAAGTTTCTCAGAAAGCTTCTTTCCAGATTTCATGGGAGGATATTTCCTTTTTNATTTCGGATCCCTTTGAAGACTATAGGGCCAAAGGAAATATCTTCCGATAACTAAGAGAAAGAAGCATTCAGAGAAACTTCTTTGTGTTCTGTGAAATCATCTCACAGAGTTACAGCTTTCCCCTCAAGAAGCCTTTCGCTCAGACAGTTCTTTTGGAATTGGAAAAGTGATATTTGGAAGCCCCTAGAGGGCTGTGGTGAAAAAGAAAATATCCTCAGATGAAATCTGGAAAGAAGTTTTCAGAGAAACTGCTTAGTGTTCTATTAATTCATCTCACAGAGTTACATCTGTATTTCGTGTATCTCTTTGCTACCCTTATTTCTGTGGAATCTGAGAATAGATATTTCGGATCCCTTTGTAGACTATAGGGCCAATCGAAATATACTCCGATAACAAAGAGAAAGAAGCTTTCTGAGAAACTTCTTTGTGTTCTGTGTAATCAACTCACAGAGTTACAGCTTTCCCCTCAAGAAGCGTTTCGGTAAGACAGTTCTTGTGGATATGGCAAAGTGATATTTGGAAGCCCATAGAGGGCTTTGGTGAAAAAGGAAACATCCTCAGATGAAACCTGGAAAGAAGCTTTCTGAGAACCTGCTTAGTGTTCTGGTAGTTCATCTCACAGAGGTACATCTGTATTTAGTGGATATCTTTGCTAGCCTTATTTCTGTGGAATCTGAGAACAGATATTTCCGATTCCTTGGAAGAATACAGGGCCAAAGCAAATATCTTCTGATAACAAAGAGAAAGAAGCTTTCGGAAAACATTCTTTGTCTTCTGTGAAATCATCTCACAGAGTTACAGCTTTCCCCTCCAGAAGCCTTTCGCTAAGACGGTTATTGAGGAATTGGCAAAGTGATATTTGGAACCCCTTGAGGACTATGGTGAAAAAGGAAATATCCTCAGATGAAATCTGGAAAGAAGCTTTCTGAGAAACTGCTTAGTGTTCTGTGAAATCATCTCACAGAGTTACAGCTTTCCCCTCAAGAAGACTTTCGCTAAGACAGTTCTTGAGGAATTGGCAAAGTGATATTTGGAAGCCCCTAGAGGTCGTTGGTGAAAAAGGAAATATCCTCAGATGAAATCTGTAAAGAAGCTTTCTGAGAAACTGCTGAGTGTTCTGTCAATTCATCTCACAGAGTTTCATCTGTATTTCGTGAATCTCTTTGCTAGCCTTATTTCTGTGGAATCTGAGAACAGATATTTCGGATCCCTTTGAAGACTATAGGGCCAAAGGAAATATACTTCGATAACAAAGAGAAAGAAGCTTTCTGGGAAACTTCTTTGGGTTCTGTGAAATCATCTCACAGAGTTACAGCTTTCCCCTGAAGAAGCCTTTCGCTAAGACAGTTCTTGTGGAATGGGGAAAGTGATATTTGGAAGCCCATAGAGGGCTATGGTGAAAAAGGAAATATCCTCAGATGAAATCTGGAAAGAAGCTTTCTGAGAAACTTCTTAGTGTTCTATTAATTCATTTAACAGAGTTACATCTGTATTTCGTGGATCTCTTTGCTAGACTTATTTCTGTGGAATCTGAGAACAGATATTTCGGATCCCTTTGAAGACTATAGGGCCAGAGCAAATATCCTCCGCAAACAAAGAGAAAGAAGGTTTCTCAGAAACTTCTTTGTGTTCTCTGAAATCATCTCACAGTGTTACAGCTTTCCCCTCAAGAAGCCTTTCGCTAAGACAGTTCTTGTGGAATTGGCAAAGTGATATTTGGAAGCCCATAGAGGGCTATGGTAAAATAGGAAATATCCTCAGATGAAATCTGGAAAGAAGCTTTCTGAGAATCTGCCCTGTGATGTGTCACTTCCACTCACAGAGTTACATCTGTATTTCGTGGATCTCTTTGCTAGCCTTATTTCTGTGGAATCTGAGAACAGATATTTCAGATCCCTTTGACGACTATAGGGCCAAAGCAAATATCCTCCAATAACAAAGAGAAAGAAGCTTTTTGAGAAACTTCTTTGTGTTCTGTGAAATCATCTCACACAGACACAGCTTTCCCCTCAAGAAGTCTCTCACTAAGACAGTTCTTGTGGAATTGGCAAAGTGATATTTGGAAGCCCGTAGAGTGCTATGGTGAAAAAGGAAATATCCTCAGATGAAATCTGGAAAGAAGCTTTCTCAGAAACTGCTGAGTGTTCTGTTAATTCATCTCACAGAGTTACATCTCTATTTCGTGGATCTCTTTGTAACTTTATTTCTGTGGAATCTGAGAACAGATATTTCGGATCCCTTTGAAGACTATAGGGCCAAAGGAAATATCCACCGATAACAAAGACAAAGAAGCTTTCTGAGAAACTTCCTTGTGTTCTGTGAAATCATCGCACAGAAGTACAGCTTTCCCCTTAAGAAGCCTTTGGCTAAGACACTTCTTCTGGAATTTTCAAAGTGATATTTGGAAGCCCATAGAGGGCTATGGTGTAAAAGGAAATATCCTCAGATGAAATCTGGAAAGAAGCTTTCTGAGAAACTGCTGAGTGTTCTGTTAATTCATCTCACAGAGTTACATCTGTATTTCGGGATCTCTTTGCTAGCCTTATTTCTGTGGAATCTGAGAACAGATATTTCGGATCCCTTTGAAGACTATAGGGCCAAAGGAAATATACTCCGATAACAAAGAGAAGGAAGTTTTCTGAGAAACTTCTTTGATTCTGTGAAATCATCTCACAGAGATACAGCTTTCCCCTCAAGAAGCCTTTCGCTAAGACACTTCTTGTGGAATTGGCAAAGTGATTTTTGGAAGCCCATAGAGGGTTATGGTGAAAAAAGAAATATCCTCAGATAAAATCTGGAAAGAAGCTTTCTGAGAAACTGCTGAGTGTTCTGTTAATTCATCTCGCAGGGTTACATCTGTATTTCGTGGATCTCTTTGCTAGACTTATTTCTGTGGAATCTCAGAACAGATATTTCACATCCCTTTGAAGAGTATAGGGCCAAAGGAAATATCCTCCGATAAGAAAGAGAAAGAAGCTTTCTGAGAAACTTCTTTGTGTTCTGTGAAATCATCTCAGAGAGTTACAGCTTTCCCCTCAAGAAGCCTTTCGCTAAGACACTTCTTGTGGAATTGGCAAAGTGATATTTGGAAGCCTGTAGAGTGCTACGGTGAAAAAGGAAATATCCTCAGATGAAATCTGGAAAGAAGCTTTCTCAGAAACTGCTGAGTGTTCTGTTAATTCATCTCACAGAGTTACATCTGTATTTCGTGGATCTCTTTGCTAGCCTTATTTCTGTGGAATCTGAGAACAGGTATTTCGGATCCCTCTGAAGACTATAGGGCCAAAGTAAATATCCTCCGATAACAAAGAGAAAGAAGCTTTCTGAGAAACTTCTTTGTGTTCTGTGAAATCATCTCAAAGAGTTACAGCTTTCCCCTCAAGAAGCCGCTCGCGTAGCCTGTTCTTGTGGAATTCGCAAAGTGATATTTGGAAGCCCATAGAGAACTATGGTGAAAAAGGCATTATCCTCAGAGAAAAAGTGGAAAGAAGCTATTTGAGAAACTGCTTTGTGATGTGTGACTTCCACTCACAGAGTTACATCTGTATTTCGTGGATCACTTTGCTAGCCTTAATTCTGTGGAATCTGAGAAGAGATATTTAGGATCCCTTTTAAGACTACAGGGCCAAAGGAAATACCCTCCGAGAACAAAGAGAAAGAAGCTTTCTGAGAATCTTCTTTGCTTTCTGTGAAATCATCTCACAGAGGTTCAGCTTTCCCCTCAAGAAGCCTTTCGCTAAGACAGTTCTTGTGGAATTTGCAAAGTGATATTTGGAAGCCCTTAGAGGGCTATGGTGAAAAAGGAAATATCCTCGGAGAAAAACCGGAAAGAAGCTTTCTGAGAAACTACTTTCTCATGTGGAACTTCCACTCACAGGGTTACATCTGGATTTCGTGGATCTCTTTGCTAGCCTTATTTCTGTGGAATCTGAGAACAGATATTTCGAATCCCTTTGAATGCTATAGGGCCTAAGGAAATATCCTCCGATAACAAAGAGAAAGATGATTTCTGAGAAACTTTTTGTGTTCTGTGAAATCATCTCACAGTTACAACATTCCCCTCAAGAAGCCTTTCGCTCAATCAGTTCTTGTGGAATTTCCGAAGTGTTATTTGGAAGCCCAGAGAGGGCTATGGTGAAAAAGGATATATCCTCCGATGATATCTGGAAAGAAGCTTTCTGAGAAACTGCTTAGTGTTCTGTGAATTCATCTCACAGAGTTACAGCTTTCCCCTCAAGAAGCCGCTCGCTAAGCCTGTTCTTGTGGAATTCGCAAAGTGATATTTGGAAGCCCATAGAGGGCTATGGTGAAAAGGAAATATCCTCCAATGAAATCTGGAAAGAAGGTTTCTGAGAAACTGCTTAGTGGTTTGTGAATTCATCTCACAGAGTTACATCTGTATTTCGTGGATCTCTTTGCTATCCTTCTTTCTGTGGATTCTGAGAACAGATAATTCGAAACCCTTTGAAGACTCCAGGGCCCAAGGAAATATAATCCGATAACAAAGAGAAAGAAGCTTTCTGAGAAACCTCTTTGTGTTCTGTGAAATCATCTCACACAGTTACAGCGTTCCCCTTAAGAAGCCTTTCGCTAAGACAGTTCTTGTGGAATTTGCAAAGTGATATTTGGAAGCCCATAGAGGGTTAGGGTGAAAAAGGAAATATCCTCCGATGAAATCTGGAAAGAAGCTTTCTGAGAAACTGCTTAGTGTTCTGTGAATTTATCTTACAGAGTTACAGCTTTCCCTCAAGAAGCCGCTCGCTAAGCCTGTTCTTGTGGAATTCGCAAAGTGATATTTGGAAGCCCTTAGCAGGCTATGCTGAAAAAGGAAATATGCTGGGAGAAATAGTGGAAAGAAGCTTTCTGAGAAACGGCTTTGTGATGTGTGACTTCCACTCACAGAGTTACATCTGTATTTCGTGGATCTCGAGGCTAGCCTTATTTCTGTGGTATCTGAGAACAGATATTTCGGATCCCTTTAAAGACTATAGGGCCCAAGGAAATATCCTCCGATAAAAAAGAGAAAGAAGCTTTTTGAGAAACTTCTTTGTGTTCTGTTAAATCATCTCACAGAGTTACAGCGTTCCCCTCCAGAAGCCTTTCGCTAAGACAGTTCTTGTGGAAAGTGCAAAGTGATATTTGGAAGCCCATAGAGTGCTATTGTGAAAAAGGAATTATCATCAGATGAAATCTGGAAAGAAGCTTTCTGAGAAACTGCTCTGTGATATGTGACTTCCACTCACAGAGTTACATCTGTATTTCGTGAATCACTTTGCTAGTCTTATTTCTGTGGAATCTGAGACAGATATTTTGGATCCCTTTGAAGAGTCTAGGGCTAAAGGAAATATCCTCCGATAACAAACAGAAAGAAGCTTTCTGAGAAACTTCTTTGTATTCTGTGCAATCATCTCACAGAGTTACAGCGTTTCCCTCAAGTACCCTTTTGCTAAGACAGTTCTTGTGGAATTTGCAAAGTGATATTTGGAAGGCCATAGAGGGCTATGGTGAAAAAGCAAATATCCTCCGATGAAATCTGGAAAGATGCTTTCAGAGAAACTGCTTGGTGTTCTGTGAATTCATCTCAGAGAGTTACAGGTTTCCCCTCAAGAATCCGCTCGCTAAGCGTGTTCTTGTGGAAATTCTAAAGTGATATTTGGAAGCCGATAGAGGGCTATGGTGAAAAAGGAAATATCCTCCAATGAAATATGGAAAGAAGCTTTCTGAGAAACTGCTTAGTGTTCTGTAAATTCATCTCACAGAGTTACATCTGTAGTTCGTGGATCTCTTTCCTAGACTTATTTCTGTGGAATCTGAGAACAGATATTTCAGATCCCTTTTGAAGACTATAGGGCCAAAGGAAATATCCTCTGGAAACAGGGGGAAAACTCTTTCTGTGAAACTTCTTTGTGTTCTGCGAAATCATCTCACAGAGTTACAGCTTTCCCCTCAAGAAGCCTTTCGGTGAGACAGTTCTTGTGGAATTTGCAAACTCATATTTGGAAGCCCATAGAGGGGTATGGTGAAAAAGGAAATATCCTCCAGTGAAATCTGGAAAGAAGCTTTCTGAGAAACTGCTTAGTGTTCTGTGAATTCATCTCACAGAGTTACAGCTTTCCCCTCAAAAAACCGCTCGGTAAGCGTGTTCTTGTGGAATTGGCAAAGTGATATTTGGATGCCCATAGAGGTCTATGGTGAAAAAGGAAATATCCTCAGAGAAAAACTGGAAAGAAGCTTTCTGAGAATCTGCTTTGTGATGCGTGACTTCCACTCAGAGAGTTACATCTGTATTTCGTGGATCACCTTGCGACCCTTATTTCTGTGGAATCTGAGAACAGATATTTTGGATCCCATTGAAGACTCAAGGGCCAAACGAAATATCCTCCGATAACAAAGAGAAAGAAGCTTTCTGAGAAACTTCTTTGTGTTCTGTGAAATCATCTCACAGATTTACAGCTTTCTCCTCAAGAAGCCTTTCGCTAAGACAGTTCTTGTGGAATTTGCAAAGTGATATTTGGAAGCCCATAGAGGACTATGGTGAAAAAGGAAATATCCTCAGATGAAATCTGGAAAGAAGCTTTCTCAGAAACTGCTTAGTGTTCTGTGAATTCATCTCACAGAGTTACAGCTTTTCCCTCAAGAAGCCGCTGGCTAAGCCTGTTCTTGTGGAATTCGCAAAGTGATATTTGGAAGCCCATAGAGGTCTATGTTGAAAAAGGAAATATCCTCAGAGAAAAACAGGAAAGAAGCTTCCTGAGAAATTGCTTTGTGATGTGTGACTTCCACTGACAGAGTTACATCTGTATTTCGTGGATCTCTTTGCTAGCCTTATTTCTGTGGAATCTGCGAACAGATATTTCGGATCCCTTTGAAGACCCTAGGGCCAAAGGAAATATCCTCCGATAACAACGAGAAAGAAGCTTTCTGAGAAACCTCTTTGTGTTCTGTGAAATCATCTCACAGAGTTACAGCTTTGACCTCAAGAAGCCTTTCGCTAAGACAGTTCTTGTGGAATTTGCAAAGTGATATATGGAAGCCCATAGAGGGCTATGGTGAACAAGGAAATATCCTCCGATGAAATCTGGAAAGAAGCTTTCTGAGAAACTGCTTAGTGTTCTGTGAATTCATCTCACGGAGTTACATCTTTCCTCACAAGAAGCCGCTCGCTAAGCCTGTTCTTGTGGAATTCGCAAGGTGATATTTGGAAGGCCATAGAGTGCTAAGGTGAAAAAGGAAATATCCTCAGAGAAAAACTGGAAAGTAGCTTTCGGAACAACTGCTTTGTGATGTGAGACATCCACTCACAGACTTACTTCTGTATTTCGTGGATCTCTTTGCTAGCCTTATTTCTGTGGAATCGGAGAACAGATATTTCGGATCCGTTTGAAGACTATAGGGCCAAAGGTAATATCCTCCGATAACAAAGAGAAAGATGCTTTCTGAGAAACTTCTTTGTGTTCTGTGAAATCATCCTACAGAGTTACATTTTTCCCCTCAAGAAGCTATTCGCTAAGACAGTTCTTGTGGAATTCGCAAAGTGATATTTGTAGGCCCATAGAGGGCTACGGTGAAAAAGGAAATATCCTCAGATGAAATCTGGAAAGAAGCTTTCTGAAAAACTGCTTAGGGTTCTGTGAATTCATCTCACAGAGTTATAGCTTTCCACTCAAGAAGCCGGTCGCTTAGCCTGTTTCCGTGGAATTCTCAAGGTGATATTTGGAAGCCCATGGAGGGCTATGTTGAAAAAGAAAATATCCTCAGATGAAATCTGGAAAGAAGCTTTCTGAGAAACTGCTCTGTGGTGTGTGACTTCCACTCACAGAGTTACATCTGTATTTCGTGGATCTCTTTGCTACCCTCAATTCTGTGGAAATTGAGAACAGATATTTCGGATCGCTTTGAAGACTATAGGGCCAAGGAAATATCCTCCGATAACAAAGAGAAAGAAGCTTTCTGAGAAATTTCTTTGTGTTCTGTGAAATCATCTCACAGAGTTACAGCTTTCCCCTCAAGAAGCATTTCGCTAAGACAGTTCTTGTGGAATTGGCAAAGAGATATTTTTAAGCCCATAGAGGGCTATGGTGAAAAAGGAAATATCCTCAGATGAAATCTGGAAAGAAGCTTTCTGAGAAACTGCTGAGAGTTCTGTTAATTCATCTCACAGAGTTACATCTTTATTTCGTGGATCCCTTTGCTAGTCTTATTTCTGTGGAATCTGAGAACAGATATTTCGGATCCCTTTGAAGACTCAGGGATGAAAGGAAATATCCTCCAGTAACAAAGAGAAAGAAGCTTTCTGAGAAATTTCTTTGTGTTCTGTGAAATCATCTCAGAGAGTTGCAGCTTTCCCCTCAAGAAGCCTTTCGCTAAGACAGTTCTTGTGGAATTGGCAAAGTGATATTTGGAAGCCCTTAGAGGGCTATGGTGAAAAAGGAAATCTCCTCAGATGAAATCAGGAAAGAAGCTTTCTTAAAAACTGCTGAGTGTCCTGTTAATTCATCTCACAGAGTTACATCTGTATTTCGTGGATCTCTTTGCTAGCCTTATTTCTGTGGAATCTGAGAACAGATATTTCGGATCCCTTTGAAGACTCTAGGGCCAAAGGAAATATCCTCCGATAACAAAGAGGAAGAAGCTTTCTGAGAAACTTCTTTGTGTTCTGTGAAATCACCTCACAGAGTTACAGCTTTCCCCTCAAGAAGCCTTTCGCTACGACAGTTCTTGTGGAGTTTGCAAGGTGATATTTGGAAGCCCATAGAGGGCACTGGTGAAAAAGGAAATATCCTCCGATGAAATCTGGAAAGAAGCTTTCTGAGACTGCTTAGTGTTCTGTTAATTCATCTCACAGAGTTACAGCTTTCCCCTCAAAAAGCCGCTCGCTAAGCCTGTTCTTGTGGAATTCGCAAAGTGATATTTGGAAGTCCATAGAGGGCTATGGGGAAAAGAAAATATCCTCAGAGAAAAACTGGAAAGAAGCTATCTGAGAAACTGCTTTGTGATGTGTGACTTCCACTCACAGAGTTATATCTGTATTTCGTAGATGTCTTTGCTAGCCTTATTTCTGTGGAATCTGAGAACTGATATTTCGGATCCCTTTGAAGTCTCTAGGGCCAAAGGAAATATCCTCCGATAACAAAGAGAAAGAAGCTTTCTGAGAAACTTCTCAGTGTTCTGGGAAATCATCTCACAGTGTTACAGCTTTCCCCTCAGGAAGCCTTTCGCTAAGACAGTTCTTGTGGAGTTTGAATAGTGATATTTGGACGCCCATAGAGAGCGCTGGTGAAAAAGGAAATATCCTGCGATGAAATCTGGAAAGCAGCTTTCTGAGAAACTGCTTAGTGTTCTGTTAAGTCAACTCACAGAGTTACAGCTGTCCCCTCAAGAAGCCGCTCACTAAGCCTGTCATTGTGGAATTCGCAAAGTGATATTTGGAAGCCCTGAGAGGGCTATGGTGAAAAAGGAAATATCCTCAGAGAAAAACTGGAAAGAACCTTACTGAGACACTGCTTTGTGATGTGTGACATCCACTCACAGAGTTACATCTGTGTTTCGTGGATGTCTTTCCTAACATTATATCTGTGGAATCTGAGAACAGATATTTCGGATCCCTTTGAAGACTATAGGGCCAGAGGAAACATCCTCCGATAACAAAGAGAAAGAAGCTTTCTGAGAAACTTCTTTGTGTTCTGTGAAATCATCTCACAGACTTACAGCTTTTCCCTCAAGAAGCCTTTGGCTAAGGCAGTTCTTGTGGAATATGCAAAGAGATATTTGGAAGCCCATAGATGGCACTGGTGAAAAAGGAAATATCCTCCGATGAAATCTGGAAAGAAGTCTTCTGAGGAACTGCTTGGTGTTCTGTTAATTCACCTCACAGAGTTACAGCTTTCCCCTCAAGAAGCCGCTCGCTAAGCCTGTTCTTGTGGAATTCGCAAAGTGATATTTGGAAGCCAATAGAGGGCTATGGTGAAAAAGAAAATATCCTTAGAGAAAAATTGGAAAGAAGCTTTCTGAGAAACTGCTTTGTGATTTTTGACTTCCACACACAGAGTTACATCTGTATTTCGTGGATCTCTTTGCTAGCCTTATTTCTGTGGAATCCTAGAACAGATATTTCGGATCCGTTGGAAGACTCTAGGGCAAAAGGAAATATATTTCGATAACAAACAGAAAGAAGCTTTCTGGGAAACTTCTTTGTGTTCTGTGAAATCATCTCACAGAGTTCCAGATTTCTCCTCAAGAATCTTTTCGGTAAGACAGTTCTTGTGGAATTTCCAAAGTGACATTTGGAAGTCCATAGAGGGCTATGGTGAAAAAGGCAATATCCTCCGATGAAATCTGGAGAGAAGCTTCCTGAGAAACTGCTTAGTGTTCTGTTAATTCATCTCACAGAGTTACACCTTTTCCCTCAAGAAGTCGCTCGCTAAGCCTGTTCTTGTGGAATTCGCAAAGTGATATTTGGAAGCCCATAGAGGGCTATGGTGAAAATGAAAATATCCTCCGATGAAATCTGGAAAGAAGCTTTCTGAGAAACTGCTTAGTGTTCTGTTAATTCATCTCACAGATTTACAGCTTTCCCCTCAAGAAACCGCCCGCTAAGCCTGTTCTTGTGGAATTCGTAAAGTGATATTTTGATGCCAATGGAGGGCTATGGTGAAAAAGAAATTTATCCTGGGAGAAAAACTGGAAAGAAACTTTCTGAGAAACTGCTTTGTGATGTGGGACTTCCATTCACAGAGTTACATCTGTATTTCGTGGATCTCTTTTCTAGCCTTATTTCTGTGAAATCTGAGAACAGATATTTCGGATCCCTTTGAAGCCTCTAGGGCCAAAGGAAATATCCTCCGATAACAAAGAGAAAGAAGCTTTTTGAGAAACTTCTTTGTGTTCTGTGAAATAATCACACAGAGTTACAGCTTTCCACTCAAGAAGCCGCTCGCTAAGCCTGTTCTTGCGTAATTCGCAAAGTGATATTTGGAAGCCCATAGAGGGCTACTGTGAAAAAGAAAATATCCTTAGAGAAAAACTGGAAAGAAGCTTTCTGAGACACTGCTTTGTGATGTGTGACTTCCACTCACAGAGTTACATCTATATTTCGTGGATCTCCTTGCTAGCCTTATTTCTGTGGAATTTGAGAACAGATACTTCGGATCCCTTTTAAGACTCTAGGGCCAAAGGAAATATCCTCTGATAACAAAGAGAAAGAAGTTTTCTGAGAAACTTCTTTGTGTTCTGTGAAATCATCTCACAGAGTTACAGCGTTTCCCGCAAGAAGACTTTCGCTAAGACAGTTCTTGTGGAATTTGAAAAGTGATATTTGGAAGCCCATAGAGTGCACTGGTGAAAAAGGAAATATCCTCAGAGAAAAACTGGAAAGAAGCTTTCTGAGACACTGCTTTGTGATGTGTGACTTCCCCTCACAGAGTTACATCTGTATTTCGTGGATCTCTTTGCTAGCCTTATTTCTGTGGAATCTGAGAACAGATATTTCGGATCTCTTTGAAGACTCTAGGGCCAAAGGAAGTATCCTCCGATAACAAGGAAAGAAGCTTTCTGAGAAACTTCTTTGTGTTCTGTAGAATTCATCCCACAGAGTTACAGCTTTCCCCTCAGTAAGCCTGTCACTAAGACAGTTCTTGTGGAATTTGCAAAGTGATATTTGGAAGCCCATAGAGGGCACTGGTGAAAAAGGAAATATCCTCCGATGAAATCTGGAAAGAAGCTTTCTGGGAAACTCCTTAGTGTTCTGTTAATTCATCTCACAGAGTTACAGCTTTCCCCTCAAGAAGACGCTCGCTAAGCCTGTTCTTGTGGAACTCGCAAAGTGATATTTGGAAGCCCATAGAGTGCAATGTGGAAAAAGAAAATATCCACAAAGAAACACTGGAAAGAAGCTTTCTTAGAAAATGCTTTGTGATGTGTTACTTCCACGCACAATGTTACATCTGTATTTTGTGGATCACTCTGCTAGCCTTATTTCTGTGGAATCTGAGAACTGATATTTCGGATCCCATTGAAGTCTCTAGGAACAAAGGAAATATCCTCCGATAAGAAAGAGAAAGAAGCTTTCTGAGAAAATTCTTTGTGCTCTGTGAAATCATCTCAGAGAGTTACAGCTTTACCCTGAAGAAGCCGTTCGCTAAGACAGTTCTTGTCGAATTTGCAAAGTGATATATGGAAGCCCATAGAGGGCTATGGTGAAAAAGGAAATATCCTCCGATGAAATATGGAGAGAATCTTTCTGAGAAACTGCTTAGTGTTCTGTTAATTCATCTCACAGAATTACAGCTTTCCCCTCAAGAAGCCGCTCGCTAAGCCTGTTCTTGTGGAATTCGCAAAGTGACATTTGGAAGCCCTTACAGGGCTATGGTGAAAAAGAAAATATCCTCAGAGAAAACTGGAAAGAAGGTTTCTGAGAAACTGCTTTGTGATGTGTGATTTCCCTGACAGAGTTACATCTGTATTTCGTGAATCTCTCTGCTAGCCTTATTGCTGTGGAATCTGAGAACAGATATTTTGGATCCCTTTGAAGACTATAGGGCCAAAGGAAATATCCTCCGATAACAAAGTGAAAGAAGCTTTCTGAGAAACTTCTTTGTGTTCTGTGAAATCATCTCACAGAGTTACAACTTTCCCCTCAAGAAGCCTTTCACTAAGACAGTTCTTGTGGAATTTGCAAAGTGATATTTGGAATTCCATAGAGGGCTATGGTGAAAGAGGAAATATCCTCCGATGAAATCTGGAAAGAAGCTTTCTGAGAAACTGCTTAGTGTTCTGTTAATTCATCTCACAGAGTTGCAGCTTTCCCCTCAAGAAGCCGCTCGCTAAGCTTGTTGTTCTGGAATTCGCAAAGGGATATTTGGAAGCCCATGGAGGGCTCTGGTGAAAAAGAAAATATCCTCAGAGGAAAGCTTGAAAGAAGCTTTGTGAGAAACTGCTTTTTGATGTGTGACTTCCACTCACAGAGTTACATCTGTATCTCGTGGATCTCTTTGCTAGCCTTATTTCTGTGGAATCTGAGAACTGTTATTTTGGATCCCTTTGAAGTCTGTAGGGCCAAAGGAAATATCCTCCGATAACAAAGAGAAGGAAGCTTTCTGAGAAACTTCTTAGTGTTCTATGAAATCACCTCACAGAGTTACAGCTTTCCCCTCAAGAAGCCTTTCGCTAAGACAGTTCTTGTGGAATTTGAAAAGTGATATTTGGATGCCCATAGAGAGCGCTGGTGATAAAGGAAATATCCTGCGATGAAATCTGGAAAGAAGCTTTCTGAGAAACTGCTTAGTGTTCTGTTAAGTCATCTCACAGAGTTATAGGTTTCCCCTCAAGAAGCCGCTCACTAAACCTGTTCTTGTGGAATTCGCAAAGTGTTATTTGGAAGCCCTTAGATGGCTATGGTGAAAAAGAAAATATCCTCCTAGAAAAACTGGAAAGAAGCTTTCTGAGAAACTGCTTTGTGATGTGTGACTTTCACTCACACAGTTACATCTCTATTTCATGGATCTCTTTGCTAGCCTTATTTCTGTGGATCAGAGAACAGATATTTCGGATCCCTTTGAAAATTCTAGGGTCAAAGGAAACATACCCTGATAACAAAGAGAAAGAACGTTTTGAGAAACTTCTTTGTGTTTTGTGAAATCATCTCACAGAGATACAGCTTTCCCCTCAAGAAACCTTTCACTAACACATTTCTTGTGGAATTTGCAAACTGATACTTGGAAGCCCATACAGGGCTATGGTGAAAAAGGAAATATCCTCCGATGAAATGCGGAAAGAAGCTTTCTGAGAAACTGCTTAGTGTTCTGATAATTCATCTCACAGAGTTACAGCTTTCCCCTCAAGAAGCCGCTCGCTAAGCCTGTTCTTGTCGAATTTGCAAAGTGATAATTAGAAGCCCATAGAGGGCTACGGTGAAAAAGAAAATATCCTCAGAGAAAAACTGGAAAGAAGCTTTCTGAGAAACGGCTTTGTGATGTGTGACTTCCACTCACAGAGTTACATCTGTATTTCGTGGATCTCTTTGCTAGCCTTATTTCTGTGGCATCTGAGAACAGATATTCCGGATCCCTATGAAGACAATAGGGCCAAAGGAAACATCCTCTGATAACAAAGGAAAGAATCTTTCTGAAATCTTCTTTGTGTTCTATGAAATCATCTCACAGAGTTACAGCTTTCCCGTCAAGAAGACACTCGCTAAGCCTGTTCTTGTGGAATTTGCACAGTGATATTTGGAAGCCAATAGAGGGCTACGTTGAAAAAGAAATTATCCTCCGAAGAAAACTCGAAAGAAGCTTTCTGAGAAACTTCTTTGTGTTCTGTGAAATCTTCTCACAGAGTTGTAGCTTTCCCCTCAAGAAGCCTTTCGCTAAGACAGTTGTTGTGGAATTCGCAAAGTGATATTTGGAAGCCCATTGAGGGCTATGGTGAAAAAGAAAATATCCTCAGAGAAAACCTGGAAAGAAGCTTTCTGAGAAACTGCTTTGTGATGTGTGACTTGCACTCACAGAATTACATCTGTATTTCGTGCATCCTTTGCCGGAATTATTTCTGTAGAATCTGAGAAGTGATATTACGGATATCTTTGAAGACTATAATGCCAAAGGAAATATCCTCCAATAACAAAGAGAAAGAAGCTTTCTGAGAAACTTCTTTGTGTTCTTTGAAATCATCTCACAGAGTTACAGCTCTCCCCTCAAGAAGTCTTTCCCTAAGACCGTTCTTGTGGAATCTGCAAAGTAATATTTGGAAGCCCATAGAGGGCGCTGGTGAAAAAGGAAATATCCTCAGATGAAATCTGGAAAGAAGCTTTCTGAGAAACTGCTTGGTGTTCTGTTAATTCATCTCACAGAGTTACAGCTTTCCACTCAAGAAGCCGCTCGCTAAGCCAGTTCTAGTGGAATTCTCAAAGTGATATTTGGAAGCCCATAGTGGGCTATGGTGAAAAAGAAAATATCCTCAGAGAAAAACTGGAAAAAAGCTTTCTGAGAAACTGCTTTGTGATGCGTGACTTCCACTCACAGAGTTACATCTGTATTTCGTGGATCTCCTTGCCAGCCTTATTTCTGTGGAATCTAAGAACAGATATTTCGGATCCCTTTGAAAACTCTTGGGCCAAAGGAAATATCCTCGGATAAAAGAAGAAAGAAGCTTTCTGAGAAACTTCTTTGTGTTCTGTGAACTCATCTCACAGAGTTACAGCTTTCCCCTCAAGAAGCCTTTCGCTAAGACAGTTCTTGTGGAGTTTGCAAGTGATATTTGGAAGCCCTTAGAGGGCGCTGGTGAAAAAGGAAATATCCTCAGACGAAATCTGGAAAGAAGCTTTCTGAGAAACTGCTTAGTGTTCCGTTAATTCATCTAACAGAGCTACAGCTTACCCCTCAAGAGTCGCTTGCTATGCCCGTTCTTGTGGAATTCGCAAAGTGATATTTGGAAGCCCATAGAGGGCACTGGTCAAAAAGAAATTATCCTCAGAGAAAAACTGGAAAGAAGCTTTCTCAGAAACTGCTTTGTGATGTGTGACTTCCACTCACAGAGTTACAGCTGTATTTCGTGGATCTCTTTGCTAGAATTATTTCTGTGGAATCTGAGAACACATATTTCGGATCCCTTTGAAGACTCTAGGGCCAAAGGAAATATCCTCCAGTAATAAGGAAAAAGCAGCTTTCTGAGAAAAATCTTTGTGTTCTGTGAAATCATCTCACAGAGTTACAGCTTTCCCCTCAAGAAGCCTTTCGCAAATACAGTTGTTGTGGAATTTGCAAACTGATATTTGGAAGCCCATAGAGGTCTATGGAGAAGAAGCAAATATCCTCCGAGGAAATCTAGAAAGAAGCTTTCTGAGAAACTGCTTAGTGTTCTGTTAATTCATCTCACAGAGTTACAGCTTTCCCCTCAAGAAGCCGTTCGATAAGCCTGTTTTTGTGGAATTCGCAAAGTGATATTGGGAAGCCCATAGAGGTTTATGGTGAAAAAGAAAATATCCTCAGAGAGAAACTGGAAAGAAACTTTCTTAGAAACTGCTTTGTGATGTGTGACTTCCACTCACAGAGCTACATCTGTATTTCGTGAATCACTTTGCTAACCTTATTTCTGTGGAATCTGAGAACAGATATTTCGGATCCCTTTGAAGACTCTAGGGCTAAAGGAAATATCCTCCGATAACAAAGAGAAAGAAGCTTTCTGAGAAACTTCCTTCTGTACTGTGAAATCATCCCACAGAGTTACAGCTTTCCCCTCAAGAAGCCTTTCGCTAAGACAGTTCTTGTGGAATTTGAAAAGTGATATTTGGAAGCCCTTAGAGGGCGCTGGTGAAAAAGGAAATATCCTCCGATGAAATCTGGAAAGAAGCTTTCTGAGAAACTGCTTAGTGATCTGTTAATTCATCTCACAGAGTTATAGCTTTCCACTCAAGAAGCCGGTCGCTTAGCCTGTTTCNGATATTTCCTTTGGCCCTACAGTCTTCAAAGGGATCCGAAATATCTGTTATCAGATTCCACAGAAATAAGGCTAGCAAAGAGATCCAGGAAATACAGATGTAACTCTGTGAGTGGAAATCACACATCACAAAGCCGTTTCTCAGAAAGCTTCTTTCCAGTTTTTCTCTGAGGATATTTCCATTTTCAACATAGCCCTCTAAGGGTCTCCAAATATCACTTTGCAAATTCCACAAGAATAGGGTTAGCGAACGGTTTCTTGAGGGGAAAGCTGTAACTCTGTGCGATGAATTCACAGAACACTGAGCAGTTTCTCAGAAAGCTTATTTCCAGATTTCATCGGAGGATATTTCCTTTTTACCATAGCCCTCTATGTTCTTCCAAATATCACTTTGCAAATTCCACAAGAACTGTCTTAGCGAAAGGCTTCTTGAGGAGAAAGCTGTAGCTCTGTGAGATGATTTCACAGAACACAAAAAGTTTCTCAGAAAGCTTCTTTCTCTTTGTTATCGGAGGATATTTCCTTTGGCCTTATAGTTTTCAAAGGGATCCGAAATATCTCTTCTCAGATTCCACAGAAATAAGGCTAGCAAAGAGATGCACGAAATACAGATGTTACTATGTGAGTGGAAATCACGCATCACCAAGCAGTTTCTCAGAAAGCTTCTTTCCAGTTTTTCTCAAGATATTTCCTTTTTCACCGTAGCCCTCTATGTTCTTCCAAATATCACTTTGCGAATTCCACAAGGACAGGCTTAGCGAGCGGCTTCTTGAGGGGAAAGCTGTAACTCTGTGAGATGAATTCACAGAACACTAAGCACTTTCTCAGAAAGCTTCTTTCTAGATTTCCTCGAAGGATATTTGCTTTTTCTCCATAGACCTCCATGGGCTTCCAAATATCAGTTTGCAAATTCCACAACAACTGTATTTGCGAAAGGCTTCTTGAGGGGAAAGCTGTAACTCTATGAGATGATTTCACAGAACACAGAGAGGTTTCTCACAAAGCTGCTTTTTCCTTATTACTGGAGGATATTTCCTTTAGCCCTAGAGTCTTCAAAGGGATCCGATATATTTGTTCTCAGATTCCACAGTAATAAGGGTAGCAAAGTGATCCACGAAATACAGATGTAACTCTGAGAGTGGAAGTCACACATCACAAAGCAGGGTCTCAGAAACTTCTTTCCAGTTTTTCACGGAGGATATTTTCTTTTTCACCATAGCCCTCCATGGGCTTCCATATATCACCTTGAGAATTCCACAGAAACAGGCTAAGCGACCGGCTTCTTGAGTGGAAAGCTATAACTCTGTGAGATGAATTAACAGATCACTAAGCAGTTTCTCAGAAAGCTTCTTTCCAGATTTCATCGGAGGATATTTCCTTTTTCACCAGCGCCCTCTAAGGGCTTCCAAATATCACTTTTCAAATTCCACAAGAACTGTCTTAGCGAAAGGCTTCTTGAGGGGAAAGCTGTAACTCTGTGGGATGATTTCACAGAACCGAAAAAAGTTTCTCAGAAAGCTTCTTTCTCTTTGTTATCGGAGGATATTTCCTTTAGCCCTAGAGTCTTCAAAGGGATCCGAAATATCTGTTCTCAGATTCCACAGAAATAAGGCTAGCAAAGTGATTCACGAAATACAGATGTAGCTCTGTGAGTGGAAGTCACACATCACAAACCAGTTTCTAAGAAAGTTTCTTTCCAGTTTCTCTCTGAGGATATTCTCTTTTTCACCATAAACATCTATGGGCTTCCAAATATCACTTTGCGAATTCCACAAGAACAGGCTTAGCGAGCGGCTTCTTGAAGGGAAAGCTCTAACTCTCTGAGATGAATTAACAGAATACTAAGCAATTTCTCAGAAAGCTTCTTTCCAGATTTCATCAGACGATATTTCCTTTTTCCCCAGTGCCCGCTATGTGCTACCAATTATCACTTTGCAAATTCCACAGGAACTGTCTTAGTGAAAGGCTTCTTGAGGGGAAAGGTGTAACTCTGTGAGATGATTTCACAGAACACAAAGAAGTTTCTCAGAAAGCTGCTTTTTCCTTGTTATTGGAGGATATTTCTTTTGGTCCTAGAGTCTTCAAAGGTATCCGAAATATCTGTTCTCAGATTCCACAGAAGTAAGGCTAGCAAAGAGATTCACGACATACAGATGTAGCTCTGTGAGTGGAAGTCACACATCACAAACCAGTTTCTAAGAAAGTTTCTTTCCAGTTTCTCTCTGAGGATATTTTCTTTTTCACCATAAACCTCTATGGGCTTCCCAATATCACTTTGTGAATTCCACAAAAACAGGCTTAGCGAGCGGCTTCTTGAAGGGAAAGCTCTAACTCTCTGAGATGAATTAACAGAACCCTCAGCAATTTCTCAGAAAGCTTCTTTCCAGATTTCATCAGAGGATATTTCCTTTTTCCCCAGTGCCCTCTATGTGCTACCAATTATCACTTTGCAAATTCCACAAGAACTGTCTTAGTGAAAGGCTTCTTGAGGGGAAAGGTGTAACTCTGTGAGATGATTTCACAGAACACAAAGAAGTTTCTCAGAAAGCTGCCTTTTCCTTGTTATTGCAGGATATTTCTATTAGCCCTAGAGTCTTCAAAGGGATCCGAAATATGTGTTCTCAGATTCCACAGAAGTAAGGCTAGCAAAGAGATCCACGAAATACAGATGTAACTCTGTGAGATGACTTAACAGAACACTAAGCAGTTTCTCAGAAAGCTTCTTTCCAGATTTCATCGCAGGGTATTTCCTTTTTCTCCAGCGCTCTCTATGGGCATCCAAATATCACTTTTCAAATTCCACAAGAACTGTCTTAGCGAAAGACTTCTTGAGGGGAAAGCTGTAACTCTGTGAGGTGATTTCATAGAACACTAAGAAGTTTCTCAGAAAGCTTCTTTCTCTTTGTTATCGGAGGATATTTCCTTTGGCCCTAGAGACTTCAAAGGGATCCAAAATAACAGTTCTCAGATTCCACAGAAATAAGGCTAGCAAAGAGATCCACGAAATACAGCTGTAACTCTGTGAGTGGAAGTCACACATCAAAAAGCAGTTTCTCACAAAGCTTCTTTCAAGCTTTTCTCTGAGTATATTTTCTTTTTCACCAGAGCCCTCCATGGGCTTCCAAATATCCCTTTGCGAATTCCAGAAGAACAAGCTTAGCGAGCGGCTTCTTGAGGGGAAAGCTGCAACTCTGTGAGATGAATTAACAGAACACTAAGCAGTTTCTCAGAAAGCTTCTTTCCAGATTTCATCGGAGGATATTTCCTCTTTCACCATAGCCCTCTATGGAATTCCAAATATCACTTTGCAAATTCCACAAGAACTGTCTTAGTGAAAGGCTTCTTGAGGGGAATGTTGTAACTCTGTGGGATGATTTCACAGAACACAAAGAAGTTTCTCAGAAAGCTTCTTTCACTTTGTTATCCGAGGATATTTCCTTTGGCCCTATAGTCTTCAAAGGGATCCAAAATATCTGTTCTCAGATTCCACAGCAATAAGGCTAGCAGAGAGATTCACGAAATACAGATGTAACTCTGTCAGGGAAATCACACATCACAAAGCAGTTTCTCAGAAACCTTCTTTCCAGTTTTCTCTGAGGATATTTTCTTTTTCACCATAGCCCTGTAAGGGCTTCCAAATGTCACTTTGCGAATTCCACAAGAACAGGCTTAGCGAGCGGCTTCTTGAGGTGAAAGCTGTAATTCTGTGAGATGAATTAAGAGAACACTAAGCAGTTTCTCAGAAAGATTCTTTCCAGATTTCATCGGAGGATATTTCCTTTTTCACCATAGCCCTCTATGGGCTTCCAAATATCACTTTGCAAATTCGACAAGAACTGTCTTAGCGAACGGCTTCTTCAGGGTAAAGCTGTAACTCTCTGAGATGATTTCACAGAGCACAAAGAATTTTCTCAGAAAGCTTCTTTCTCTTTGTTATCGGAGGATATTTCCTTTGGCCCTAGAGACTTCAAAGTGATCTGAAATATCTGTTCTCAGATTCCACAGGAATAAGGCTAGCAAAGTGATCCACGAAATATAGATGTAACCCTGTGCGTGGAAGTAACACATCAAAAAGCAGTTTCTAAGAGAGCTTCTTTCCAGTTTTTCTTTGAGGATATTTTCTTTTTCCACATTGCCCTCTGTGGGCTTCCAAATATCACTTTGCGAATTCCACAAGAACAGGTTTAGCGAGCGTCTTCTTCAGGGGAAATCTGTAACTCTGTGAGATGAATTAACAGAACACTAAGCAGTTTCTCAGAAAGCTTCTTTCCAGATTTCATCGGAGGATATTTCCTTTTCCACCATAGCCCTCTATGGGCTTCCAAATATCACTTTGCAAATTCAACAACAACTGTCTTAGCGAAAGGCTTCTTCAGGCGAAACCTGTAACTCTGTGAGATGATTTCACAGAACCCAAAGAAGTTTCTCAGAAAGCTTCTTTCTCTTTGTTTTCAGAGGATATTTCCTTTGGCACTATAGTCTTCCAAGGGATCTGAAATATCTGTTCTCAGAATCCACAGAAAGAAGGTTAGCAAAGAGACCCACGAAATACAGATGTAACTCTGTGATTGGAAGTCACACATCACAAAACAGTTTCTCACAAAGCTGCTTTCCAGTTTTTCTCTGAGGATATTTTCTTTTTCACCGTAGCCCTCCATGGGCTTCCAAATATCCCTTTGCGAATTCCACAAGAACACGCTTAGCGAACGGCTTCTTGAGGTTAAAGCTGCAACTCTGTGAGACGAATTAACAGAACACTAAGCAGTTTCTCAGAAAGCTTCTTTCCAGATTTCATCGGAGGATATTTCCTCTTTCATCATAGCCCTCTATGGGCTTCCAGATATCACTTTGAATATTGCACAAGAACTGTCTTAGCGAAAGGCTTCTTGAGGGGAAAGCTGAATCTCCGTGTGATGATTTCACAGAACACAAAGAAGTTTCTCAGAAAGCTTCTTTCTCTTTGTTATAGGAGGATAGTTCCTTTGGCCCTAGAGTCTTCAAAGGGATCCGAAATATCTGCTCTCAGATTCAACAGAAATAAGGCTAGGAAAGAGAGCCACGACATACAGATGTCAATCTGTGAGTGGAAGTCTCACCTCACAAAGCAGTTTCTTAGAAAGCTTCTTTCCAGTTTTTCTCTGAGGATATTTCCTTTTTCAACATAGCCCTCTATGGGCTTCGAAATATCACTTTGCAAATTTCTCAAGAACAGGCTTAGCGAGTGACTTCTTGAGGGGAAAACTGTAACTCTGTGAGATGAATTAACAGAACACTTAGCAGTTTCTCGGAGGGATTCTTTCCAGATTTCGTCTGAGGATATTTCCTTTTTCACCAGCGCCCTCTAAGGGCTTCCAAATATCACTTTGAAAATTCCAAGAGAACTGTCTTAGCGAAAGGCTTCTTGAGGGGAAAGCTGTAAATCTGTGAGATGATTTCACAGAACACAAAGAAGTTTCTCAGAAAGCTTCTTTCTCTTTGTTATCGGAGTATATTTCCTTTGGCCCTAGAGTCTTCAACGGGATCCGAAATATCTGTTCTCAGATTCCACAGAAATAAGGCTAGCAAAGAGATCCACGAAATACGGATGTAAATCTGAGAGATGAATTTACAGAACACTCAGCACTTTCTCAGAAAGCTTCTTTCCAGATTTCATCTGAGGATATTACCTTTTTCATCGTAGCCCTCTAAGGGCTTCCAAATATCACTTTGCCAATTCCACATGAACTGTCTTAGCGAAAGGCTTCTGGAGGGGAAAGCTGTAACTCTGTGAGATGATTTCACAGAACACAAAGCAGTTTCTCAGAAAGATTCTTTCCAGATTTCATCGGAGGATATTTCCTTTTTCACCAAAGACCTCTATGGGCTTCCAAATATCACTTTTCAAATTTCACAAGAACTGTCTTAGCGAAAGTTTTCTTGAGGGAAAAGTGTAACTCTCTGAGATGATTTCACAGAACACAAAGAAGTTTCTCAGAAAGCTGCTTTTTCCTTGTTATTGGAGGATACTTCCTTTGGCCCTAGAGTCTTCAACGGGATCCGAAATATCTTTTCTCAGATTCCACAGAAATAAGGCTAGCAAAGACATCCACGAAATACAGATGTAACTCTGTTAGTGGAAGTCACACATCAAAAAGCAGTTTCTCAGAAAGCTTCTTTCCAGTTTTTCTCTGAGTATATTTTCTTTATCACCATAGCACTCTATGGGCTTCCAAATATCACTTTGCGAATTCCAAAAGAACAGGCATGGCGAGCGGCTTCTTGAGGGGAAAGCTGTAACTCTGTGAGATGAATTAACAGAACACTAAGCAGTTTCTCAGAAAGCTTCTTTCCAGATTTCATCTCTGGATATTTCCTTTTTCACCATAGCCCTCTATGGGCTTCCAAATATCACGTTGCAAATTCCACAAGAACAGACTTAGCGAAAGGATTCTTGAGGGGAAAGCTCTAACTCTGTGAGATTATTTCACAGAACACAAAGAAGTTTCTCAGAGAGCTTCTTTCTCTTTGTTATCGGAGGATATTTCCTTTGGCCCTAGAGTCTTCAAGGGATCCGAAATATCTGTTCTCAGATTCCACAGAAATAAGGCAAGCAAAGAAATCCACGAAATACAGAGGTAACTCTCTTAGTGGAAGTCACACATCACAAAGCAGTTTCTCAGAAAGCTTCTTTCCAGATTTTCTCGGAGGATATTTTCTTTTTCACCATAGCGCTCTAAGGGCTTCCAAATATGACTTTGCGAATTCCACAAGAACAGGCTTAGCGAGCGGCTTCTTGTGGGGAAAGATGTAACTCTGTGAGACGAATTAACAGAACACTAAGCAGTTTCTCAGAAAGCTTCTTTCCAGATTTCATCAGAGTATATTTCCTTTTTCACCAGCGCCCTCTATGGACTTCCAAATATCACTTTTCTAATTCCACAAGAACTGTCTTAGCGAAAGTGTTCTTGAGAGGAATGCTGTAACTCTGTGCGATGATTTCACAGAACACAAAGAAGTATCTCAGAAAGCTTCTTTCTGTTTGTTATCGGAGGATATTTCCTTTCGCCCTATAGTCTTCAAAGGGATCCGAAATATCTGTTCTCCGATTCCACAGAAATAAGGCTAGGAAAGAGATCCACGAAATACAGATGTAACTCTGTGAGTGGAAGTCACACATCACAAAGCAGTTTCTCGGAAAGCTTCTTTCCATTTTTTCTCTGAGGATATTTTGTTTTTCACCATAGCCTAATAAGGGCTTCCAAATATCACTTTGCGAATTCCACAAGAACTGTCTTAGCAAAAGGTTTCTTGAGGGGAAAGCTGTAACTCTGTGAGATGAATTAACAGAACACTCAGCAGTTTCTCAGAAAGCTTCTTTCCAGATTTCATCTGAGGATATTTCTTTTCTCACCATAGCCCTCTATGGGCTTCCAAATATCACTTTGCTAATTCCACAAGGACTGTCTTAGCGAAAGTCTTCTTGAGGGGAAAGCTGTAACTCTGTAAGATGATTTCACAGAACACAAAGAAGTTTCTCAGAAAGCTTCTTTCTCTTTGTTATCGGAGGATATTTCCTTTGGCCCTATAGACTTCAAAGGGATCCAAAAAACCTGTTCTGAGATTCCACAGAAATAAGGCTAGCAAACAGATCCACGAAATACAGATCTAACTCTCTGAGTGGAAGTCACACATCACAAAGCAGTTTCTCAGAAAGCTTCTTTCCAGTTTTCCTCTGAAGATATTTTCTTTTTCACCGTAGCCCTCTAAGGGCTTCTAAATATCATTTTGCGAATTCCGCAGGAACACTCTTAGCGAACGGCTTCTTGAGGGGAAAGCTGTAACTCTGTGAGATGAATTAACGGAACACTAAGCAGTTTATCAGAAAGCTTCTTTCCAGATTTCATCGGAGGATATTTCCTTTTTCAGCAGCGCTCTCTATGGGATTCCAAATATCACTTTGCAAATTCCACAAGAACTGTCTCAGCGAAAGCCTTCTTGTGCGGAAAGATGTAACTCTGTGAGATGACTACACAGAACCCAAAGAAGTTTCGCAGAAAGCTTCTTTCTCTTTGTTATCGGAGGGTATATCCTTTTGCCCTATGATCTTCAAAGGCATCCGAAATATTTGTTCTCAGATTCCACAGAAATAAGGAGAGCAAAGACATCCACGAAATACAGATGTAACTCTGAGAGTGGAAGTCACACATCACAAAGCAGTGTCTCAGAAAGATTCTTTCCAGTTTTTCTCGGAGGATATTTTCTTTTCCACCACAGCCCTCCATTGGCTTCCAAATATCACTTTGAGAATTTCACAGAAACAGGCTTAGTGAGCGGCGTATTGAGGGGAAAGCTATAGCTGTGTGAGATGAATTAACAGAACACTAAGGAGTTTCTCAGAAAGCTTCTTTCCAGATTTCATCGGAGGATATTTCGTTTTTCACCAGCGCCCTCTAAGGGCTTCCAAATATCACTTTTCAAATTCCACAAGAACTCTCTTAGTGAAAGGCTTCTTGAGGGGAAAGCTGTAACTCTGTGGGATGATTTCACAGAACACAAAGAAGTTTCTCAGAAAGCTTCTTTCTCTTTGTTATCGGAGGATATTTCCTTTGGCCGTAGAGTCTTCAAAGGGATCCGAAATATCTGTTATCAGAGTCCACAGAAATAAGGATAGCAAAGAGATTAACGAAATAGAGATGTAACTCTGTGAGTGGAAGTCACACATCACAAAGCAGTCTCTCAGAAAGCTTCTTTCCAGTTTTTCTCTGAGGATATTTTCTTTTTCACCGTGGCCCTCTAAGGGCTTCCAAATACCAGTTTCCGAATTCCACAAAACAGGCTTACCGAGCCGCTTCTTGAGGAGAAAGCTGTAACTCTGTGAGATGAATTAACAGAACACTAAGCCGTTTCTCAGAAAGCTTCTTTCCAGATTTCATTGGAGGATATTTCCTTTTTCACCATATACCTCTATGGGCTTCCAAATATCACTTTTCAAATTCCATAAGAACTGTCTTAGCGAAAGGCTTCTTGAGGGGAAAGCTGTAGCTCTGTGAGATGATTTCACAGAACACAAAGAAGTTTCTCACAAAGCTTCTTTCTCTTTGTTATCGAAGGATATTTCCTTTGGCCCTAGAGTCTTCATAGGGATCCGAAATATCTGTGCTCGTATTCCACAGAAATAGGGCTAGCAAAGACATCCACGAAATACAGATGTAGATCTGTGAGTGGAAGTCACACATCACAAAGCAGTTTCTCAGAAAGTTTCTTTCCAGTTTTTCTCTGAGTATATTTTCTTTTTCACCATAACCCTCTATGGGCTTCCCAATATCACTTTGCGAATTCCACAAGAACAGGCTTAGCGAGCGGCTTCTTGAAGGGAAAGCTGTAACTCTCTGAGATGAATTTACAGAACACTAAGCAGTTTCTCAGAAAGCTTCTTTCCAGATTTCATGGGAGGATATTTCCTTTTTCACCATAGACCTCTATGGGATTCCAAATATCACTTTTCAAATTCCACAAGAACTGTCTTAGCGAAAGGCTTCTTGAGGGAAAAGAGTAACTCTCTACTATGATTTCACAGAACACAAAGAAGTTTCTCAGAAAGCTGCTTTTTCCTTGTTATTGGAGGATATTTCCTTTGGCCCTAGAGTCTTCAAAGGGATCCGAAATATCTTTTCTCAGATTCCACAGAAATAAGGCTAGCAAAGACATCCACGAAATACAGATGTAACTCTGTGAGTGGAAGTCACATATCAAAAAGCAGTTTCTCAGAAAGCTTCTTTCCAGTTTTTCTCTGAGGATATTTTCTTTATCACCATAGCACTCTAGGGCTTCCACATATCACTTTGCGAATTCCAAAAGAACAGGCTTGGCGAGCGGCTTCTTGAGAGGAAAGCTGTAACTCCGTGAGATATATTAACAGAACACTAAGCAGTTTCTCAGAAAGCTTCTTTTCAGATTTCATCTCTGGATATTTCCTTTTTCACCATAGCCCTCTATGGGCTTCCAAATATCACTTTGCAAATTCCACAACAACTGTCTTAGTGAAAGACTTCTTGAGGGAAAAGCTGTAACTCTGGGAGATGATTTCACAGAACACAAAGAAGTTTCTCCGAAAGCTTCTTTCTCTTTGTTATCGGAGGATATTTCTTTGGCCCTAGAGTCTTCAAAGGGATCCGAAATATCAATTCTCAGATTCCACAGAAAAAAGGCTAGCAAAGATATCCACGATATACAGATGTAACTCTGTGAGTGGAAGTCACACATCACAAAGAAGTCTCTCAGAAAGTTTCTTTCCAGATTTTCTCTGAGGATATTTTCTTTTTCACCGTGGCCCTCTAAGGGCTTCCAAATATCACTTTGCGAATTCCACAAAACAGGCTTAGCGAGCGGCTTCTTGAGGAGAAAGCTGTAAATCTGTGAGATAAATTACCAGAACCCTAAGCAGTTTCTCAGGAAGCTTCTTTCCAGATTTCATCGGAGGATATTTATTTTTTCACCATAGCCCTCTATGGGCTTCCAAATATCACTTTGCCAATTCCACAAGAACTGTCTTAGCGAAAGGCTTCTTGAGGAAAAAGCTGTAAATCTGTGAGATGATTTCACAGAACACAAAGAAGTTTCTCCGAAAGCTTCTTTCTCTTTGTTATCGGAGGATATTTCCTTTGGCCCTATAGTCTTCAAAGGGATCCGAAATATCTGTTCTCAGATTACACAGAAATAAGGCTAGCAAGGAGATCCACGAAATACACATGTAACTCTGTCAGTGGCAGTCAAACATTACAAAGCAGTTTCTCTGAAAGCTTCTTTCCAGTTTTTCTGGGAGGATATATTCTTTTTCTCCATAGCCCTCTACGGGCTTCCAAATATCACTTTGCGAATTCCACAAGAACAGCCTTAGCTAGCGGCTTTTTGGGGGAAGGGCTGTAACTCTCTGAGATGAATTAACAGAACACTAAGCAGTTTCTCAGAAAGCTTCTTTCAAGATTTCATCGGAGGATATTTCCTTTTTCACCATAGCCCTCTATGGGCTTCCAAATATCACTTTGCAAATTCCACAAGAACTGTCTTAGCGAAAGGCTTCTTGAGTCGAAAGCTGTAACTCTGTTAGATGATTTCACAGAACACAAATAAGTTTCTCAGAAAGCTTCTTTGTCTTTGGTATCGGAGGATATTTCCTTTGGCACTATAGTCTTCAAAGGGATCCAAAATATCAGTTCTCAGATTCCACAGAAATAAGGCTAGTAAAGATATCCACGACATACAGATGTAACTCTGTGAGTGGAAATCACACATCACAAAGCAGTTTCTCAGAAAGCTTCTTTCCAGTTTTTCTCTGAGGATATTTTCTTTTTCTCCATAGCCCTCTATGGGCTTCCAAATATCACTTTGCGAATTCCACAAGAACAGGCTTAGCGAGTGGCTTCTTGAGGGGAAGGCTGTAACTCTGTGAGATGAATTAACGGAACACTAAGCAGTGTCTCAGAAAGCTTCTTTCCAGACTTCATCGGAGGATATTTCCTTTTTCATCGTGTCCCTCTATGGGCTTCCAAATATCACGTTGCAAATTCCACAAGAACAGACTTAGCGAAAGGCTTCTTGAGGGGAAAGCTGTAACTCTGTGAGATGATTTCACAGAACACAAAGAAGTTTCCCAGAGAGCTTCTTTCTCTTTGTTATCGGAGGATATTTCCTTTGGCCCTAGAGTCTTCAAGGGATCGGAAATATCTGTTGTCAGATTCCACAGAAATAAGGCAAGCAAAGAGATCCACGAAATACAGATGTAACTCTCTGAGTGGAAGTCACACATCACAAAGCAGTTTCTCAGAAAGTTTCTTTCCAGATTTTCTCTGAGGATATTTTCTTTTTCACCATAGCGCTCTATGGGCTTCCAAATATGACTTTGCGAATTCCACAAGAACAGGCTTAGCGAGCGGCTTCTTGTGGGGAAAGATGTAACTCTGTGAGATGAATTAACAGAACACTAAGCAGTTTCTCAGAAAGCTTCTTTCGGGATTTCATCGGAGGATATTTACTTTTTCANGTAGCTCTGTGAGATGATTTCACAGAACACAAAGAAGTTTCTCACAAAGCTTCTTTATCTTTGTTATCGAAGGATATTTCCTTTGGCCCTAGAGTCTTCATAGGGATCCGAAATATCTGTGCTCGTATTCCACAGAAATAGGGCTAGCAAAGACATCCACGAAATACAGATGTAGATCTGTGAGTGGAAGTCACACATCACAAAGCAGTTTCTCAGAAAGTTTCTTTCCAGTTTTTCTCTGAGGATATTTTCTTTTTCACCATAACCCTCTATGGGCTTCCCAATATCACTTTGCGAATTCCACAAGAACAGGCTTAGCGAGCGGCTTCTTGAAGGGAAAGCTGTAACTCTCTGAGATGAATTTACAGAACACTAAGCAGTTTCTCAGAAAGCTTCTTTCCAGATTTCATGGGAGGATATTTCCTTTTTCACCATAGACCTCTATGGGATTCCAAATATCACTTTTCAAATTCCACAAGAACTGTCTTAGCGAAAGGCTTCTTGAGGGAAAAGAGTAACTCTCTACTATGATTTCACAGAACACAAAGAAGTTTCTCAGAAAGCTGCTTTTTCCTTGTTATTGGAGGATATTTCCTTTGGCCCTAGAGTCTCAAAGGGATCCGAAATATCTTTTCTCAGATTCCACAGAAATAAGGCTAGCAAAGACATCCACGAAATACAGATGTAACTCTGTGAGTGGAAGTCACATATCAAAAAGCAGTTTCTCAGAAAGCTTCTTTCCAGTTTTTCTCTGAGGATATTTTCTTTATCACCATAGCACTCTAGGGCTTCCACATATCACTTTGCGAATTCCAAAAGAACAGGCTTGGCGAGCGGCTTCTTGAGAGGAAAGCTGTAACTCTGTGAGATATATTAACAGAACACTAAGCAGTTTCTCAGAAAGCTTCTTTTCAGATTTCATCTCTGGATATTTCCTTTTTCACCATAGCCCTCTATGGGCTTCCAAATATCACTTTGCAAATTCCACAACAACTGTCTTAGCGAAAGGCTTCTTGAGGGAAAAGCTGTAACTCTGGGAGATGATTTCACAGAACACAAAGAAGTTTCTCCGAAAGCTTCTTTCTCTTTGTTATCGGAGGATATTTCTTTGGCCCTAGAGTCTTCAAAGGGATCCGAAATATCAATTCTCAGATTCCACAGAAAAAAGGCTAGCAAAGATATCCACGAAATACAGATGTAACTCTGTGAGTGGAAGTCACACATCACAAAGAAGTCTCTCAGAAAGTTTCTTTCCAGATTTTCTCTGAGGATATTTTCTTTTTCACCGTGGCCCTCTAAGGGCTTCCAAATATCACTTTGCGAATTCCACAAAACAGGCTTAGCGAGCGGTTTCTTGAGGAGAAAGCTGTAAATCTGTGAGATAAATTAACAGAACCCTAAGCAGTTTCTCAGAAAGCTTCTTTCCAGATTTCATCGGAGGATATTTCCTTTTTCACCATAGCCCTCTATGGGCTTCCAAATATCACTTTGCCAATTCCACAAGAACTGTCTTAGCGAAAGGCTTCTTGAGGAAAAAGCTGTAAATCTGTGAGATGATTTCACAGAACACAAAGAAGTTTCTCCGAAAGCTTCTTTCTCTTTGTTATCGGAGGATATTTCCTTTGGCCCTATAGTCTTCAAAGGGATCCGAAATATCTGTTCTCAGATTACACAGAAATAAGGCTAGCAAGGAGATCCACGAAATACACATGTAACTCTGTCAGTGGCAGTCAAACATTACAAAGCAGTTTCTCTGAAAGCTTCTTTCCAGTTTTTCTGGGAGGATATATTCTTTTTCTCCATAGCCCTCTACGGGCTTCCAAATATCACTTTGCGAATTCCACAAGAACAGCCTTAGCTAGCGGCTTTTTGGGGGAAGGGCTGTAACTCTCTGAGATGAATTAACAGAACACTAAGCAGTTTCTCAGAAAGCTTCTTTCAAGATTTCATCGGAGGATATTTCCTTTTTCACCATAGCCCTCTATGGGCTTCCAAATATCACTTTGCAAATTCCACAAGAACTGTCTTAGCGAAAGGCTTCTTGAGTCGAAAGCTGTAACTCTGTTAGGTGATTTCACAGAACACAAAGAAGTTTCTCAGAAAGCTTCTTTCTCTTTGGTATCGGAGGATATTTCCTTTGGCACTATAGTCTTCAAAGGGATCCAAAATATCAGTTCTCAGATTCCACAGAAATAAGGCTAGTAAAGATATCCACGACATACAGATGTAACTCTGTGAGTGGAAATCACACATCACAAAGCAGTTTCTCAGAAAGCTTCTTTCCAGTTTTTCTCTGAGGATATTTTCTTTTTCTCCATAGCCCTCTATGGGCTTCCAAATATCACTTTGCGAATTCCACAAGAACAGGCTTAGCGAGTGGCTTCTTGAGGGGAAGGCTGTAACTCTGTGAGATGAATTAATGGAACACTAAGCAGTGTCTCAGAAAGCTTCTTTCCAGACTTCATCGGAGGATATTTCCTTTTTCACCGTGTCCCTCTATGGGCTTCCAAATATCACGTTGCAAATTCCACAAGAACAGACTTAGCGAAAGGCTTCTTGAGGGGAAAGCTGTAACTCTGTGAGATGATTTCACAGAACACAAAGAAGTTTCCCAGAGAGCTTCTTTCTCTTTGTTATCGGAGGATATTTCCTTTGGCCCTAGAGTCTTCAAGGGATCGGAAATATCTGTTGTCAGATTCCACAGAAATAAGGCAAGCAAAGAGATCCACGAAATACAGATGTAACTCTCTGAGTGGAAGTCACACATCACAAAGCAGTTTCTCAGAAAGTTTCTTTCCAGATTTTCTCTGAGGATATTTTCTTTTTCACCATAGCGCTCTATGGGCTTCCAAATATGACTTTGCGAATTCCACAAGAACAGGCTTAGCGAGCGGCTTCTTGTGGGGAAAGATGTAACTCTGTGAGATGAATTAACAGAACACTAAGCAGTTTCTCAGAAAGCTTCTTTCGGGATTTCATCGGAGGATATTTACTTTTTCACCACCGCCCACTGTGGGCTTCCAAATATCACTTTGCAAATTTCGCAAGAACTGTCTCAGCGAAAACCTTCTCGAGGGGAAAGCTGTAACTCTGTGAGATGATTTCGCGGAACACAAAGAAGTTTCTCAGAAAGCTTCTTTCTCTTTGTTATCAGAGGATATTTCCTTTGGCCCTATTGTCTTCAAAGGGATCCGAAATATCTGTTCTCAGATTTCACAGAAATAAGGCTAGGAAAGAGATCCACGAGATATAGATGTAACTCTGTGAGTGGAAGTCACACATCACAAAGCATTTTCTCAGAAAGCTTCTTTCCAGTTTTTCTCTGAGGATATTTTCTTTTTCACCATAGCCCTCTATGGGCTTCCAAATATCCCTCTGCGAATTCCACAAGAAAAGGCTTAGCCTGCTGCTTCTTGAGAAGAAAGCTGAAACTTTGTGAGATGAATTAACAGAACACTAAGCAGTTTCTCAGAAAGCTTCTTTCCAGGTTTCATCGTAGGATATTTCCTTTTCACCAGCGCCCTCTATGGGCTTCCAAATATCACTTTTCAAATTCCACAAGAACTGTCTTAGCGAAAGGCTTCTTGAGGGGAAAGCTGTAACTCTGTGAGATGATTTCACAGAACACTAAGAAGTTTCTCAGAAAGCTTCTTTCTCTTTGTTATCGGATGATATTTCCATTGGCCCTATAGTCTTCAAAGTGATCCGAAATATCTGTTCTCAGATACCACAAAAATAATGCTAGGAAAGATATCCACCAAATACAGATGTAACACTGTGAGTGGAAGTCACACATCACAAAGCAGTTTCTCAGAAAAATTCTTTCCAGTTTTTCTCTGTGGATACTTTCTTTTTCACCATAAACCTCTATGGGCTTCCAAAATATCACTTTGCGAATTCCACAAGAACAGGCTTAGCGAGCGTCTTCTTGAGAGAAAAGCTGTAACTCTGTGAGATGAATTAACAGAACACTAAGCAGTTTCTCAGAAAGCTTCATTCCAGTTTTTCTCTGAGGATATTTTCTTTTTCAGCTTAGCCCTGTATGGGCTTCCAAATGTCACTTTGCGAATTCCAAACGAACAGGCTTAGCGAGCGGCTTCTTGAGTGGAAAGCTGTAAATCTGTGAGATGATTTCACAGAACACAAAGAAGTTTCTCAGAAAGCTTCTTTCTCTTTGTTATCGGAGGATATTTCCTTTGGCCCTAGAGACTTCAAAGGGATCCGAAATATCAGTTCTCAGATTCCACAGAAATAAGGCTAGCAAAGTGATCCACGAAATACAGATGTAACTCTGTGAGTGGAATTCACACATCATAAAGCAGTCTCTAAGAAAGCTTCTTTCCAGCTTTTCTTTAAGGATATTTTCTTTTTCAACATTGCCCTCTATGGGCTTCTAAATATCCCTTTGCGAATACCACAAGAACAGGCTTAGCGAGCAGCTTGTTGAGGGGAATCTTGTAACTCTGTGAGATGAATTAACAGTACCCTAAGAAGTTTCTCAGAAAGCTTCTTTCCAGATTTCATCGGAGGATATTTCCTTTTTCACCATAGCCCTCTATGTGCTTCCAAATATCACTTTTCAAATTCCACAAGAACTGTCTTAGCGAAAGGTTTTTTGAGGGGAAAGCTGTAACTCTGCGAGATGATTTCACAGAACACAAAGAAGTTTCTCAGAAAGCATCATTCTCTTTGTTATCGGAGGATATTTCCTTTGCCCTCTGGTCTTCAAAGGTATCCGAAATATCTGTTCTCAGATTCCACAGAAATAAGGCTAGGAAAGAGTTCCATGAAATACAGATGTAGCTCTGTGAGTGGAAGTCACACATCACAAAGCAGTTTCTCACAAAGCTTCTTTCCAGTTTTTCTCTGAGGATATTTTCTTTTTCACCATAGCCCTCTATGGGCTTACAAATATCACTTTGCGAATTCCACAAGAACGGGCTTAGCGAGCGGCATGTTGAGGGGAAACCTGTAAGTCTGTGAAATGAATTAACAGAACACTTAGCAGTATCTCAGAAAGCTTCTTTCCAGATTTCATCAGAAGACATTTCCTTTTCCACCAGCACCCTCTATGGGCTTCAAAATATCACTTGCAAATTCAACAAGAACTGTCTTAGTAAAAGGCTTCTTGAGGGGAATCTCAGACACTGTGAGATGATTTCACAGAACCCTAAGCAGTTTCTCAGAAAGCTTCTTTCCAAATTTCATCGGAGAATATTTCCTTTTTCACCATAACCGTCTATGGGCTTCCAAATATCACTTTGCAAATTCCACAACAACTGTCTTAGAGAAAGGCTTCTTGAGGGGAAAGATGTAACACTGTGAAATAATTTCAGAGGACACAAAGAAGTTTCTCAGAAAGCTTCTTTCTCTTTGTTATCAAGGATATTTCCTTTCGCCCTAGAGTCTTCATAGGCACCCGAAATATCTGTTCTCAGATTCCACAGAAAAAAGGCTGGCAAAGAAATCCACGAAATACAAATGTAACTCTGTGAGTGGAAGTCACACATCACAAAGCAGTATCTCAGAAAGCTTCTTTTCAGTTTTTCTCTGAGGATATTTTCTTTTTCACCATAGCCCTCTATGGGCTTCCAAATATCACTTTGCGAATTCCACAAGAACAGACATAGAGAGCAGCTTCTTGAGGGGAAAGCTTTACCTCTGTGAGATGAATTAACAGAACACTAAGCAGTTTCTCAGAAAGCTTCTTTCCAGATTTCATAGGAGGATATTTCCTTTTTCACCAGTGCCCTCTATGGGCTTCCAAATATCACTTTGCAGATTCCACAAGAACTGCCTTTGCGAAAGGCTTCTTGAGGGGAAAGGTGTAACACTGTGAGATGATTTCACAGAACACAAAGAAGTTTCTCAGAAAACTTCTTTTTCCTTGTTATTGGAGGATATTTCCTTTGGCCCTATAGTCTGCAAGGGGATCCGAAATATCTGTTCTCAGATAACCACAGTAATAAGGCTATCAAAGATATCCACGAAATACAGATGTATCTCTGTGAGTGGAACTCACACATCAAAAAGCAGTTTCTCAGAAAGCTTCTTTCCAGTTTTTCTCTGAGGATATTTTGTTTTTCACCATAGACCTCTAAGGGCTTCCAAATATCACTTTGCGAATTCCACAAGAACAGGCTTAGCGAGCGGCTTCTTGAGTGGAAAGCTGTAACTCTGTGAGATGAATTAACAGAACACTAAGCAGTTTCTCACAAAGCTTCTTTCCAGATTTCATTGGAGGATATTTCCTTTTTCACCATAGCCCTCTATGGGCTTACAAATATCACCTTGCAAATTCCAGAAGAACTGTCCTAGCGAAAGGCTTCTTGTGGGGAAAGCTGTAACTCAGTGAGGTGATTTCACAGACCACAAAGACGTTTCTCAGAAAGCTTCTTTCTCTTTGTTATTGGAGGATATTTCCATTGGCCCTATAGTCTTCAAAGGGATCCGAAATATTTGTTCTCAGATTCCAGAGAAATAAGGCTAGCAAAGAGATCCACAAAATACAGATGTAACTCTGTTAGTGGAATTCACACATCACAAAGCACTTTCTCAGAAAGATTCTTTCCAATTTTTCTCGGAGGATATTTTCTTTTTCACCATAGCGCTCTATGGGCTTCCAAATATCACTTTGCGAATTCCACACAACAGGCTTAACGAGCGGCTTCTTGAGGGGAAAGCTGTAAATCTCTGAGATGAATTAACAGAACACTAAGCAATTTCTCTGAGAGCTTCTTTCCAGATTTCATCGGAGGATATTTCCTTTTTCACCAGGGCCCTCTATCGGCTTCCAAATATCACTTTGAAAATTCCACAAGAACTGTCTTAGCGAAAGGCTTCTAACGGGGAAAGCTGTAACTCTGTGAGATGATTTCACAGAACACAAAGAAGTTTCTCAGAAAGATTCTTTCTCTTTGTTATCGAAGGATATTTTCTTTTGCCCCATAGTCTTCAAAGGGATCCGAAATATCTGTTCTCAGATTCCACAGAAATAAGTCTTGCAAAGAGATCCACTAAATACAGATGTAACTCTGTGGGTGGAAGTCACACAACACAAAGCAGATTCTCAGAAAGCTTCTTTCCAGTTTTTCTGTGAGGATATTATCTTTTTCACCACAGCCCTCTATGGGCTTCCAAATATCACTTTGCGAATTCCACAACAACGGGCATAGCGAGTGATTCTTGAGGGGAAAGCTGTAGCTCTGTGAGATGATTTCACAGAACAGGAAGTGGTTTCCCAGAAGGCTTCTTTCTCTTTGTTCTCCGAGGATATTTCCTTTAGCACTGTAGTCTTCAAGGGGATCCGAAATATCTGTTCTCAGATGCCACAGAAATAAGGCTAGCAAAGAGATCCACGCAATACAGATGTAACCCTGTAAGTGGAAGTCACACAACACAAAGCAGTTTCTCAGAAATCTTATTTCCAGTTTTTCTCTGAGGACATTTTCCTTTTCATCATAGCCGTCTCTGGGCTTTCAAATATCACTTTGCAAATTCCACAAGAACAGGCTCAGCGAGCGGCCTCTTGATTGGAAAGCTGTAACTCTGTGAGATGAATTAACAGAACACTAAGGAGTTTCTCAGAAAGCTCCTTTCCCGATTTCATCGGAGGATATTTCCTTTTTCACCATAGCCCTCTAGGGCTTCCAAATATCACTTTGCAAACTCCACAAGAACTGCCTTAGCGAAAGGCTTCTTGATGGGAAAGCTGTAATTCTGTGAGATAATTTCACAGAACACAAAGAAGTTTCTCAGAAAGCTTCTTTCTCTTTGTTATCGGAGCATATTTCCTTTGGCCCTATGGTCTTCAAAGGGATCCGAAATATCTGTTCTAAGATTCCACAGAAATAAGGATAGCAAAGAGATCCACGAAATACAGATGTAACTCTGTGAGTGGAAGCCACACATCACAATGCAGTTTCTCAGAAAGCTTCTTTCCAGTTTTCCTCGGAGGATATTGTCTTTTTCACCGTAGCCCTCTATGGGCTTCCAAATATCACTTTGCGAATTCCACAAGAACAGGCTAAATGAGCGGCTTCTTGAGGGGAAAGCTGTAACTCTGTGAGATTAATTAACAGAACACTAAGCAGTTTTTCTGAAAGCTTCTTTCCAGATTTCATCAGAGGATATTTTCTTTTTCACCATAGCCCTCTATGGGCTTCCAAATATCACTTTGCAAATTCGACAGGAACTGTCTTAGTGAAAGGTTTCTTGAGGGGAAAGCCGTAACTCTGTGAGAGGAATTAGCAGAACAGTAAGCAGTTTCTCAGAAACCTTCTTTCCAGATTTCATCTGAGGATATTTCCTTTTTCACCAGCGCCCTCTATGGGCTTCCAAATATCACTCTGCAAATTCCACAAACACTGTCTTAAGGAAAGTCTTCTTGAGGGGAAAGCTGTAACTCTGTGATATGATTTCACAGAACACAGCGAGGTTTCCCAGAAAGCTTCTTTCTCTTTGTTCTCAGAGGATATTTCCTTTGGCCCTGTAGTCTTCAAAGGGATCCGAAATATCTGTTCTCAGATTCCACAGAAATAAGGCCAGCAAAGAGATCCACAAAATACAGATGTAACTCTGTGAGTCGAAGTCACACATCACAAAGCAGTTTCTCTGAAAGGTTCTTTCCCGTTTTTCTCTGAGGATATTTTCTTTTTCACCTAGCCCTCTATGGGCTTCCAAACATCACATTGCCAATTTCACAAGAACAGGCTTAGCGAGCAGCTTCTTGAGGGTAAAGCTGTAACTCTGTGAGATGAATTAACAGAACACTAAGCAGTTTCTCAGAAAGCTTCTTTCCACATTTCATCGGAGGATATTTCCTTTTTCACCATAGCCCTCTATGGGCTTCCAATATTACTTTGCAAATTGCACAAGAGCTGCCTTAGCGAGAGGCTTCTTGAGTGGAAGGCTGTAACTCTGTGACAGGATTTCACAAAACACGAAGAAGTTTCTCAGAAAGCTTCTTTCTCTTTGTTATCGGGGGATATTTCCTTTGGCTGTAGGGTCTTCAAAGGGTTCCGAAATATCTGTTCTCAGATTCCACAGCAGTAAGGCTAGGAAAGAGATCCACGAAATACAGATGTAACTCTGTGAGTGGAAGTCACACATCACCAAGCAGTTTCTCAGAAAGCTTTTTTCCAATTTTTCTCTGAGGATGTTTTCTTTTTCACCATAGCCCTTTATGGGCTTCCAAAATATGACATGGCGAATTCCACAAGAACATGCTTAGCGAGCGTCTTCTTGAGGGGAGCTGTGAGATGAATTAACAGAACACTAAGGAGTTTCTCAGAAAGCTTCTTACCATATTTCATCGGAGGATATTTCCTTTTTCACCATAGCCCTCTATGGGCTTCCATATATCACTTTGCAAATTACACAAGAACTGTCTTAGCGAAAGCCTTCTTGAGGGGAAAGGTGTAACTTTGTCAGATGATTTCACAGAACACAAAGAAGTTTCTCAGAAAGCTTCTTTCTCTTTGTTATCGGAGGATATTTCCTTTGGCCCTATACTCTTCCAAGGGATCCGAAATATCTGTTCTCAGAATCCACAGAAATAAGGCTAGCAAAGAGATCCCCGAAATACAGATGTAACTCTGTGAGTGGAAGTCACACATCACAAAGCAGTGTCTCAGAAAGCTTCTTTCCAGTTTTTCTCTGAGGATATTTTCTTTTTCACCATAGCCCCCTATAGGCTTCCAAATATCACTTTGTGAATTACACAAGAACAGTGTTAGCGAGCGGCTTCTTGAGGGGAAAGCTGTAACACTGTGAGATGAATTGACAGAACACTAAGCAGTTTCTCAGAAAGCTTCTTTCCAGATTTCATCAGAGGAAATTTCCTTTTTCACCATAGCACTCTAGGGGTTCCAAATATCACATTGCAAATTCCACAAGAACTGTCTTAGCGAAAGGCTTCTTTAGGGGAAAGCTGTAACTCTGTGAGATGATTTCACAGAACACAAAGAAGTTTCTCAGAAAGCTTCTTTCTCTTTTTTATCGGAGGATATTTCTTTTGGCCCTATAGTCCTCAAAGGGATCAGAAATATCTGGTGTAAGATTCCACAGAAATAAGGGTAGCAAAGAAATCCACGAAATACAGATGTAACTCTGTGAGTGGAGGTCACACATCACAATGCAGTTTATCAGATAGCTTCTTTCCAGATTTCATCGGAGGATATTTCCTTTTTCAACATACCCCTCTATGGACTTCCAAATATCACTTGGCAAATTTGACAGGAACTGCCTTAGTGAAACCTTCTTGAGGGAAAAGGCGTAACTCTGTGAGATGAATTAGCAGAACATTAAGCAGTTTCTCAGAAAGCTCCTTTCCAGATTTCAACTGAGGATGATTTCCTTTTTCACCAGTGCCCTCTATGGGCTTCCAAATATCACTTTGGAAATTCCACAAGAACTGTATTAGTGAAAGGCTTCTTGAGGGGAAAGCTGTAACTCAGTGAGATGATTTCACAGAACACAAAGAAGTTTCGCAGAAAGCTTCTTTCTCTTTATTATCGGAGGATATTTCCTTTGGCCCTGTAGTCTTCAAAGGGATCCGAAATATCTGTTCTCAGATTCCACAGAAATAAGGCTAGCAAAGAGATCCACGAAATGCAGATGTAACTCTGTGAGTGGAAGTCACAGATCACAACGCAGTTTCTCTGAAAGCTTCATTCCAGTCTTTCTCTGAGGATATTTTCTTTTTCACCGTAGCCCTCTATGGGCTTCCAAACTTCACTTTGCGAATTTCACAAGAACAGGCTTAGCGAGCAGCTTCTTGAGGGGAAAGCTATAACTCTGTGAGATGAATTAACAGAACACTAAGCAGTTTCTCACAAAGCTTCTTTCCACATTTCATCGGAGGATATTTCCTTTTTCATCATAGACCTCTAAGGGCTTCCAATATTACTTTTCAAATTGCACAAGAACTGCCTTAGCGAAAGGCTTCTTGAGGGGAACGCTGTAACTCTGTGACAGGATTTCACAGAACGAAAAGAAGTTTCTCAGAAAGCTTCTTTCTCTTTGTTATCGAAGGATATTTCCTTTGGCCCTAGAGTCTTCAAGGGATCCGAAATATCTGTTCTTATATTCCACAGAAATAAGGCAAGCAAAGAGATCCACGAAATGCAGATGTAACTCTCTGAGTGGAAGTCACACACCAGAAAGCAGTGTCTCAGAAAGCTTCTTTCCAGATTTTTTCTGAGGATATTTTCTTTTTCACCATAGCCCTCTATGGGCTTCCAATATCACTTTGCAAAATCCACAAGAACTGTCTTAGCGAAAGGCTTCTTGAGGGGAAAGCTGTAACTCTGTGAGATGATTTCACAGAACACAAAGAAGTTTCTCAGGGAGCTTCTTTCTTTTTGTTATTGGAGGATATTTCCTTTGGCCCGAGAGTCTTCAAGGGATCCGAAATATCTGTTCTCAGATTCCACAGAAATAAGGCAAGCAAAGAGATCCACGAAATGAAGATGAAACTCTATGAGTGGAAGTCATACATCACAAAGCAGTTTCTCAGAAAGATTCTTTCGAGATTTTCTCTGAGGATATTTTCTTTTTCACCATAGCACTCTATAGGCTTCCAAATATCACTTTGCGAATTCCAAAAGTCACGCTTACCGAGCGGCTTCTTGAGGGGAAAGCTGTAACTCTGGGAGATGAATTAACAGAACACTAAGCAGTTTCTCAGAAAGCTTTTTCCAGATTCCATCGGAGGATATTTCCTTTTTCACCAGCGCCCTCTATGGGCTCCCAAATATCACTTTGCAAATTCCACAACAACTGTCTTAGGAAAGGCGTCTTGAGGGGAAAGATGTATCTCTGTTAGACGATTTCACAGAACACAAAGAAGATTCTCAGAAAGCTTCCTTCTCTTTGTTATCGGAGGATATTTCCTTTGGCCCTATAGTCTTCAAAGGGATCCGAAATATCTGTTCCCAGATTCCACAGAAATAAGGTTGGCAAAGAGATCCACGAAATACAGATGTAACTCTGTGAGTGGAAGTCACACATCACAAAGCAGTTTCTCAGAAAGCTTCTTTCCAGTTTTTCTCTGAGGATATTTTCTTTTTCAAAATAGCCCTCTGTGGGCTTCCAAATATCAATTTGCAAATGCCACTAGAACAGGCTTAGCGAGCGGATTCTTGAGGGGAAAGCTCAGAAAGCTTCTTTCTCTTTGTTATCGGAGGGTATTCCCTTTGTCCCTATAGTCCTCAAAGCATCCGAAATATCTGTTCTCAGATTCCACAGAAATAAGGCTAGCAAAGAGATCCACAAAATACAGATGTAACTCTGTGAGTGGAAGTCACACATCACCAAGCAGTTTCTCAGAAAGCTTCTTTCCAGTTTTTCTCTGAGGATATTTACTTTTTCACCGTAGCCCTCTATGGGCTTCCAAATATCCCTTTGCGAATTCCACAAGAAGAGGCTTAGCGAGCGGTTTCTTGAGGAGAAAGCTATAACTCTGTGAGATGAATTAACAGAACTCTAAGCAGTTTCTCAGAAAGCTTCTTTCAAGATTTCATCGGAGGATATTTCCTTTTTCACCAGCGCTCTCTATGGGCATCCAAATATCACTTTGCAAATTGCACAAGAACTGTCTTAGCGAAAGGCTTCTTGAGGAGAAAGCTGTAACTCTGTGAGATGATTTAAGAGAACACAAAGAAGTTTCTCAAAAAGCTTCTTTCTCTTTGTTAACGCAGGATATTTCCTTTGGCCCTATAGTCTTCAAAGGGATCCGAAATATCTGTTCTCAGATTCCACAGAAATAAGGCTTGCAAAGAAATCCACGAAATACAGATGTAACTCTGTGAGTGGAAGTCACACATCACAAAGCAGATTCTCAGAAAGCTTCTTTCCAGTTTTTCTCTGAGGATATTTTCTTTTTCACAACAGCCCTCTATGGGCTTCCAAATATCACTTTGCGAATTCCACAAGAACAGGCTTAGCGAGCGGCTTCTTGAGCGGAAGGCTGTAACTCTGTGAGATGAATTAACCGAACACTAAGCAGTTTCTCGGAAAGCTTCTTTCCAGTTTTTCTCCGAGGATATTTTCTTTTCCACCAGCGCCCTCTAAGGGCTTCCAAATATGACTTTGCAAATTCCACAAGAAGTGTCTCAGCGAAAGCCTTCTTGAGGGGAAAGCTGTAACTCTGTGAGATGATTTCACAGAACGCAAAGAAGTTTCGCAGAAAGCTTCTTTCTCTTTGTTATAGGAGGATATTTCCTTTGGCCCTAGAGTCTTCAAAGGGATCCGAAATATCTGTTCTCAGATTCCACAGAAATAAGGCGAGCAAAGAGATCTACGAAATATAGATGTAACTCTGTGAGATGAATTAAGAGAACACTCAGCAGTTTCTCAGAAAGCTTCTTTCCAGATTTCATCTGAGGATATTTCCTTTTTCACCATAGCACTCTATGGGCTTCCAAATATCACTTTGCCAATTCTACAAGAACTGTCTGAACGAAAGGCTTCTTGAGGGGAAAGCTGTAACTCTGTGAGATGATTTCACAGAACACAAAGAAGTTTCTCAGAAAGCTTCTGTCTCTTTGTTATCGGAGGATATTTCCTTTGGCCCTA